>NW_005054435.1:1764894-1816202 GCF_000277835.1 Geospiza fortis | reverse complement strand
AGAGTGAGTGTTAAAAAAAATTGTATTTATTCAGTTTAGCAGAAAAGCAGAGCAGCATTAGGCATGGCAAAAGCCACAGTTTTCAAAGCACCAGAGCCTCCATGAAGGGGACAAGGCTCCTATTAAAGGCTCCAACTAGCTAGAAATTAAATGTATGAAAACCAAATTTTTTGGCTTTTGGAGATGAAACTTGCTGCTGGCATGGACTGATGAAAAGCAGTTCTCAAATCCCTTGCTCACACACAGCAGGTCCATATCCCAGCGTGCCTGTTCTCCTCTCCACTGTTCTCCTTTCAAAGGTTTCTGGCTTCTTTATAAAAACAGCTGACAAAGATGCTGCTGCCTGCCATCACTTTGTATTATTTCTGTAATTATTTGTATTATTAAATTCTGTGGGCGAATGGTTAGCAGCAACACCACGTTTTTCCTCATCAGCTTGGGCTGTCATTTAAAGCTTTCAAAATTAACAGCCTCATTTTCTTCAGTTGAAGCAACAAACAAAAGCCCCAGGGCAGAGGAATACTTCCCCTGATAAAAACTGTCTCCACACACACACATATTAAAAGCATGTTTCCACACCTTATACTCTAGATTAAAGCTTCACATTAAGTTTAAAACGCCACCTGCAAAATTCTTGACCAATCTTTAATGCTAGATTTGGGGGGAAAAGGAAGAGGGGAAGGGAAAAGGTTAATAAGAGGTTGAATAGATGTATTTCCTTTGTAGATTTGCAGCACACTGAACGGCCAATACAGTGGAATCCTCCAAATATCCAGGGATGTTGATTTGCTATTGCATTTCTTTGTTATGTGTTTCATGATGAATAAGATATTGATGTTGACACAAATAGTCCAAGAGGAATCAAGAATGCAAACTCCTCAGGTACTTTCCAGCCACTTCACTTCCATTTTTTTTTTTAATGGGCACACTTTTCTTTCTTTTTGTCAGATGTTCTCCTCCTATAGAGCTCTGAAGTCTCATGTATTTTTTACTGATGTTATTTCTGAAATATTCTAAATGATTCAACCTTGTTTGTTGAGAAAAAAATTACAAAAGGTGAAAGCTGCTTGCTAAGCATCTGCTGACCTGTATTTGGTCAATAAACACTCCCAGAACATAGGCACGATGTTCCTGTGTCTTAAAATGCAATGCAGATCAATATCACAGCCTGACAAAATGCAAATAGAAATGGACTTAATGAATTTATTTTGACTTAGGCACATCAGATTTGGCTTGTTACACACCTCCCATTAGGAAGTAATGGAAAGGATGAGGACATGTGTCACCCAGCACTCATCATTTTGAAAATTCACAAATATATACTAAGCTGATGTCAAGCCTTGACCAAGTTTCAACTGAACCGATGCCAATTAATGGGTTTGAGTGGAAGCCATGTAAAACTCAGTGGTTTAGACTGAATTTGGAGGGTCTCCAAAGACATAACAATATCTAAACCAGTAATAATTTAAGCAAAGCCAACGGAGTTCCACCCTTGTGAGGTGGAGCGTGGAAATCCGACCGAAGGGCAATAAATGTCTGCAGGCTAAAAAGCAGGAGGAGACACCACCCTTGTGCTTCCAGAGGCCAAACCTGGGCAGCTCTGCCAGGTAATTACTGCTCCCATCTGTCAGCAGGCTCCTGACTTACCCCTCTCTTCCATTCACCTCCACTTCCCCAACAGGGGCTCTACGGAAAATTTTTAGGAAGTGTCAGGATGAGTTCTCAGATGATAAGAGGTGTTCTTACAGAAAGGATGGTGTCATCTCCACGTCTTCTGAGAAATATTTGTAAGAGAGAAGTATCTCCTGGCCCGTTCTGGAGCAGTGTGTGCTTTTTGCCTGTCTCCTGGAAGACAGAGGGATGATTGCAAAGGAGCTTTTACCTCCAGCTCACAGCATCCATCTCAGCAGAGCTCAGGCGTAAGTAAACATTTGGTAGCACTCTGACAGCCTGTGTCAAACAAGTTATCAGCCTGCATAAATCTTTTGCATGGAAAACAGCCACTTTTGGGAAATCATTGTCAAAAACTGCACCTTCAATGCCAAACACTTAGCAGGGAAATACATTGGTTTTGGGGAGTAACATTTGAGTATATCTAGAGGTACAATCTCTCAATATACAGCACACAAATATAAGCACATTGAGACAACATCTAATATTGGAGGAACAATTTGAACACAGAATCTGAAAGTACAAACCATTGCTTCAAGCAATTTTCTCTGAGCCTAGTAAAGTGAAGACTGCACAAAAAAAAAAGGTCTGAAACAACAATGAACAACAATGAAAACATACACAACCAACTTTATACAGATCAACTTTTTAAAATCATGATGGACAACTTTCTGAATTTCAGGGTTTGAATCTAAGCAGAATGTAGCATTCCTCATTTCATTTCTGTCCAAGGTCTATCTGGTTTGTGGTATCAGGACTTAAGTTTTTGAAGAACTGAACCATGAAGTGTTTGGAGGTTTTTCCCTCTGAATCTGAAAACACCCTGAAAAAGTAAATCTGAAAGTTATAAGCTATCCTACCTATTTTGCTTTTCCTCCTTTATTTTAAGGAGAAAAGACCTTAAAGATGTCAACTTTATTACTGACTTAAACTGGAATTCTGTTGACTTTTTCTGTCTTCAGCTTCAGATTTTCCTTGACCACTTGGATTCTTCAGTTGCACATTCCTTGTGAAAACAAACACATGGCTGGCACCCAGGAGTGCATGGGCAGCAACTGGGCTCAGGTTCAGTGCAGTGCACAAATCTGAGCTGTAGTTAATCATCTGAGAAATATTACAGGATCAGACAATTCCTAACTGCTATAGGTGTCAAATGTATATGGCCATGTCTGCATTTGGCATAATTGCACTCCAGGAATTTATCTTTTTACTGTGTTTTGATTGTTTAATGTTATTCTAAGCTAAAACTTTTCCCACCTCTCATACCAATCCAGCTTTGCATTTTTTATTGGGTGCTATCTGAATAACTGACTAGGGAAAAAAATTTGAACGATTATGTGATTCTTTTTCAGAGCCCTGTGAGATGTTTAATTTTTTTTTTTTCATTTTTGGAAGTATAATTTAATTTATTAGTTATGAATGTTCTGAGCTAGATACAGAAGGAAATAAATCCTTCATCCCCTCCCTGGAACATGTGAGGCTGCCCTCTAGACCACCCTCAGCTGCAGCTTTCCAGTAGCAAGGGTGAAGCCTGCACTCCCTCTGCCTCATCAAAGTCGTCTCCTCCAAAGCAAGGAGGGCTGGCAGCTCTGCTGGAGTGGCTTTCTGCTGGGGCTGGGGAGAGCTGAGAAAGCACCAGACGCTGAGTGTCTGTAGGGGGATACAGTGTGGGTAAATGAAGGTGGTACAGAATGTAATTGCATCCCCAACGAGTTGCAGCTGAACCAATTACTAAAGATTAGGAGCAGGCCTGATGTTAACAGGCCACACCTGTAGCCAATAAGAACAGTGGTATAAAAGAGTGGATTGGTGGGCTCTGGAGTCAGATGGCTGCTGCAAGGACCAGGAACAGTCAGTGATGAGAGGAGCTGCCTGTGAGAAACATCGAGGAGGTATGAAGCTCTGGTGATATGGATTCCTTGCCCTATAATGATAATAGAACTCTTGATATACAAGACAACAAGTGTCCTACCCCAGTCCCCATGCTGAGGTGAAAACCCTGGCACAGAGTGGGAGGTGCTCTCAGAGCATGCCTAGATGCCATTTCTGCTCACAACCCCCTCACAAGCCTTTCCTCCCTATAAAAGGACACGTGTGGCTTGGTAAAAGCATTCCCCACACCAGCTGTAAGCAAGGGAACTCCTTGTTGTGTCACAGCCTGGGGACACATGGGTTTACTTGTGTTTCCTGGGCAGTGCACGAGAGACTGGCACCAGAACAACCTGGGCACTCCTGGGCACAAGAAAATGCTCTGACAGAGCCCACAGATGCTGCTTCTCCTGTGTCAATGACTGAGGCTCTGCTCAGGTTCAAAAAACTGTGCTGTGAGATTACATCTCTCCCTGGTGTTTATCCTCCAGAACTTTTCCATGACATCCTCCAAAACAGCACCTCCCATGTGAGCAGCAGAAAGGAAGGGAGGAAGGTGGACCAGTGACAGCAGGGGGAAAATAGGAGACAAGTCAGCTTTTTAGAGATTTCCAGCTTGATCTGTTTGCTGTGTTAAATCTCCCTCCGCTTGCTGTGAGTTGTTAAGAATCCAACCTCTGTTTAAAGGGCACCTGGATCCCCATGGAGGGAGATTAAGAGTTACAGGCGGTGCATGGCTCCACACTGCCTGGGAGCTTGGAGGAGAAGAAAAATGAGAGGGGAAAAATGAACTAAACTCTTTTGGATACCTATGGAAAAGTTGCTTTTCCCATTGAGTCATGGATCAATGCAGAGTCCTTTCCTGAGGGGGTGGAATGCTGGAGGAGGAAGAAATGAGGAATAACTTTATTCTGCTATTTTCTGCGAACAGCACTCGATCTGAGATGAGCATTAGTAAGGGCTTGGCACCCTTGGCAGGTACCAAGGCACAAGGCCACACAACGTGCCCAAACCATGGAACAGCAGCCTGCTGGCACCCTGCTCTTTGTTATTCCTGATGAGACAATCCCAGAGAGAAGAGACAGGCAAAAGAGAATTTCTACCCCTGCTCACTCTCCTGAGGCTTAGAGGAAGAATCAGAGCCTGGCTGAACAGGCTGCCCTGGTTTATGGAGGGCACCTGGAGATTTCCTTCCCTGTGTGTGGGGTTGGGGCTCCTCAGAACCATGCCCACTGCTCCTCTGGCATGCACAGACCTTCCCACTGGTTGTAACCCGTCTTCCTAAGAAAAGCAGATCTTGTAAGGAGCACCAAGGTGCTGGGTGTGAGCCAAGTTCCCATGGCCTTTAAGTGGAGCTAAAGACATAAAGGTGGTCCTCAACTCAGTCTGAACAATGAAACTAAACAAAACACTATTTTCATATATGCACAGAATACATCTGAAAATGCTACTACTTTACTACTACTTTTACTTTTCTAATACTGCTTTCAAAACCTGCTGAAGAATCAGTACCTTCATATTTAAGCACAAGAAACAGCTCAGACTATGGAAAAGGGAAAAGTGTGTCGTGGTCTTAGAAGTGATGGTTTAACAATTGGAGTCAGTGATCTTAGAAGTCTTTTCCAACCTAAACAATTCTGTGATTCCAAGAGAGGACTGGACTGGTAACAAGAGGCACCAGAATCTGTCCCTGGGAATGATGTAAGGATGGTCCCTACACTCTCTTCTCAGTGACCTAGACACTTCCTTCTGTACCTGGGTCAGGTAAGTGGCTGTGGCACTGAGGGAAAGCCTGGGTCAGGGATGGACTTTGGCTGTGAAACCTTGTGTGCCATTAGCCCATGAGGAGCAGGATTGAGGAAAACAGCCTATACCTAAGCTACATCACTGGGAAATTCAAAGCCAAAAGCTGTTGGGTCTTTGCAATGGATTAATGGACCAAACACCAAGAGAAAATCCCAGTGATAAATCTATGCTACAACAGCAGTTGTAGTTCCATATCTGAAGATTTAGTTTGCTATTAAAAAATACCATAAAAGCAGTATATCTCCATGTGTTTAGGCAATAGCTAGTACAGAGCAAAGTATAAATATGTCTCAAAAGGTCTAAATGCAGGGAATAGAGGGAAAAGGATTTGCTATTGGAGCCACACCTTCTAAATAGAGTTCAGCATGCAGAAGAGAGCTTAAACAACTGCCAAACTCTAAATTTAGGAGAGTGCCAGGGCATGTCCATGCCTGCCCATCTTGCATGTGTGCACTATGACGGGATGAGGGGTGCATGGCCAAACAGGAGCTCACAGAGAGCTCTGCAGGGCTGAGCTGCAGCGTTCTCCTGAGGCAGAGCCATGCCCTGCTCCTCTGCACTTCCTCACCCAGATGGATATTCCTTCAGCCCAAAACCTTTCCTGGAGGGTCTCCAAAGCAAAAATGAGTGCAGTGTATAAATACCCTCCTGACCTGGCTGGCTATTAATGGCTTTTTACATCCCTGTGAGCACATTCATCTCACTGTGGTGCATTCAAAGCTGCACCAGGGGCAAGGTTACAGAAATATTAGCACTCCAGCTCATACACAGGGGAGAAGATGAAGGCTCAGGGAGCCTCTGATAGGAATTGTCTCATTAAACAAGCTTTTAAAATTTCATTCAGTGCTATTATTATTATTATTTTAGTTTGAATGTGCTTTGAGTCAAGGTGGAAAAAAGCCACAATTAAATTGTTTCAAACTACACAGGACACTACATGTGCCATTCGAGATGAGAAGACATTCCTGTTTAACCAGAATTCTTCCATCATTCTCATTCCTTGCAACTAAAGCTTTACAATTATTTCCTTGTCATACATTCACACTGCTGTGCTAGCCTTTCCTAGTCCTTTGTCTGGGATGAGGAGATGAATCCCACAAATAATGGTCCTCTTAAAAAAAAAAATGGGCCAGTGTGTGCTGGGTTATCCTGATCTTCTGCAGGTGTAGATGAGAAAAAGCCCCAGAGAGCTCACCACATCTCATGGAAATGCAATCAATGTGCAATGTACAGTTTATAAAGAGACAGCCAGAGTGTTGCAATAGCCACACAGCCTCCTGGTTGATGGTGTATTTAAAATCCCTCTCCTCTGTGAGCAAAGCTGGTGCCCATGGAAGCAGGGTGTGATCCTAGGTGTGATCACACCTAAGGGTTTCACAAGGCATGTGCTGTTTCTAGCTTGGTTCCTCCTTCATTCCTCTTGTACACACTGCCTGCTGCTCTGCCCTGCATCCTCCAGGTGACTCTGAGGCTGTGCTGATGACAGCCTGTTGCTGGACTGACTTTAACCCACCTGGTCCCACCCCACTGGAGCTACAACAGACTCTGACAGCCCATGGGCATGGGGAGAAAATGGGAATGGTTCAAAACCATTTCTCCCATAAAGCAGAAAGGAGATGCTGTGAGGGAAAAGAGCTCATTAAGATGAAACCCCACATTCAGAGCAGTGTAAGTTAAATGTGGTGCTGATGTGGGAAAGGAAAAAGGCAGACTGCTCTTGTAGCAGCATTTATTGTCCTGAACAGGGGCAGAAAGGTGCAGTGGCAGTGTGCTGGCTGCATGAAAGATGTTGTCTCCTTGGAGCACTGTTTTTCTCCTCCAGCCCTGGTAGGTGCAGATGTGTAGGAGTTATTTCATCTAACACAGACAGCTGGGCATGATCCTGGCAAAAGCAAGGGACCCCAGGGTATCACAGTGTGAACTTAGCCAAATTATCCAACAACTTCCAGCAGACCTTTCTCCTTTTTCTCTTTTTTCTTTTCCTTTTCCTTTCATCCTTTACCAGGCTTAATCCACCACACTAGAGGGGCAGTTCCCAGTCTGCCATGGAACATTCCAGAGGGATCAGTGCCTTCTCCCTGCCCAACCAAGGAGCCAGACTAGGAGCAGTCTCCTCCACCCATCCACAGGAGATCCAGACTGAAGGAGTAATGCTAACTATGGCCAAAAATAAGAAGCATTTAAGCATAAGCTTTGCTGTTAAAGTGCTCACTTGTCATCTGCTCTTGAAAAGGGGACTCATCAGAGACAAGTGCACTTTTTTAGAAATGCACAAAAGTGAAACCTTCAAAGATTTTTGATATAGCATCATCTCTTTGCTGTAAATCACCTCTTATGAAAATGAGCTACTAATTACATTTGCTTTCCTAACAGCAACTTTACTCATATTTATCACATGATTAACATCTTGCCAATTTTGCATCACCTATCCTTTGGCAAAAATGCTGCTTTTTTGACCAGAGCTTTTGGGAAAACTGGGAATGACAGTACCTCCCCAAGCCCCATTGTTTCATCCTCCAGCATCAATATCTCAGGACGCAGAGACAGGAGCAGGCTGTGAGCTGGCTTAGAACTTTATTGCCCTTCAAACTATAGCTGGGCTGCCTTAAATTATGTCAGAAACACCAGTTCCCAAAGACAAAAACATGACCAAGACTTATGGGGCTGCACAGAAGCTTCATCTGTGTCCTTTCCTTCTGCACCTTTCCATAAAGAAGGGAGGATGGATGGCTGGCTCAAAGCCTCCTGTGGATTCATCCACACTTGTCAGAGCCTTGGTGTGCAGAGCAGGTTTCATGGAGCTGCAGGTGAGGCTGGGTATGAGCTCACATGGAGCTGAACTTTTGCTGTTGCTAGATAAAACCATCCTTTTTGTGACTCTGCAGATGCTTGGGGTTTATTTTGTGTGCAGTAACAAGGGCTCTTCTGGAGTTCAAGGCATGAGAATTTATAGCAGTGCATTAAAACATCGATGTTCAAGCACTCAGAGCAGAGCTGCCCTTGCTGAAGGGCTCCCAGCTCTGTAAAACACAATTTGCCCAAATGGTGCCTCCTCAGCCCTCCCCTGTGTCCCCACCCCCAGCTAGACCTTGGGGATGGGGGAAATTGAGGGGAATGCGAGAAAGGTTTGGAGTGCCTCAGCTCTACTCCTAGATGCTCTGTGGCTTTACTACATGTATTCACTGTTAACTTTCAACATCAGCTTATTATAGAGGAAGTGGATGTCTTGAGGGCTAAATTTGGAATTGCTGAAGCAAGAAAATCCTAAAATTGCAATTGCAGCCTACTGAAACATTGGATTTGCTCTCTAATTAAAATTTCTCATATAAACTCGAGCTACTTCAGCATGCAGAGCATTTTCCCTCTCTCTGCCTAATGTTTATACATTCAGCCTCTGCAGAAGATTAATAAAGTTTTCTTTTAGGAGACCACCCCATTTTAATTGCAGCATGGTCTTTTTCAGCTGTAGTCTGTGCTGCCAGAACAGTTTGGGTGTTTCCATCTCCAAGTGACATAAACTTTCTGTAGTGCAAGGGATTAGGAAGTTTATATATATTAAGGAGTTTATATATATTAGGGAGTTTATAGATATTAAGGAATTTATACTATAAATGTGTGTGTGTGTATTATATGAGTTTGTATATATTTGCATTTATAGCTATATACACACATACATATGTATGCAATATTCATATTATTTATAGCTAATATAAAGACCACACCTGGGCAATAGAGAAACTTTTTTAATTATTTTTTTTTTCTGTCCAGAAGGGGGTTTGTACCTGCTATGAATTCACTCCCTGTGTGCAGCTGGATCTCCTTCTGCAACAACAATAAAAATGACACGCTTCTCTGATAGTGATGCCACAACTGTGATTCACATCTATTTATATTCCATCCTGTCTTCTGTCAGACTTCAGCCTGCCCTTCCCCCTTGCCTTTCAGGTGGCCTCAGTGCTGATTATTGCCATTACCAGTGGCAGAGGGAGGCTGTGGGAGGCAGCAGGATTAAAGGGCTTTAATGACCTGCCCGTGCCACTGAGGGCTGCCTTGGCTGCGGCGGGAAGCCAGGGCTCCAGGAGATCAATTAAAACATTCCCGCTGCAGGAAAATTACAGGAAGGGTGCTTGAAGTGAGGAAGGGAAATATCTGAGGGGATTATAGGACTGCAGGCTTTGGTCTGGAGGAGCAGAATGAAATGCTGGAGTTGTTTTGCAGACATGTAGAGCTGTTGGTTAGGGATGCGCACCAAGGCCATCCGCAGCGGAATAAAGCCGACGTCGTTTCTAAATTTATTATCTTCCCACAGTAATGCATAGCCACCAAAAAGTGATGAGGTTTTAGAAATAAGAACTGCAGAAGGACTCCAAGGGCATTGTGCAATTACGAGCAGTGAATCCTCTGGCTATTATTTGAGCCACTCTGGAGTTAAAGAGCAGAAAGCTGATGAACTGCAGCGGTCCTGTCCCAACACAGCTCTGGCCATCTTTGGTACATGTCCTCCTTCCCAAAAAATCCTGGGCCCTGGCATTTTGTAGCTAGGCTTGTATTCAAAAACACTTCATGGAATCGTGGAATTGTTTGGCCTTAAAGCCCATCTCACTCCAACCCCCTGCCATGGGCAGGGACACCTTCCACTAGACCAGGTTGTTCAAAGCCCCATCCAACCTGGCCTTGGACACTTCCAGGGATGGAACATTCACAGCCTCTCTGGGCAGCCTGTTTCAGTGCCTCACCTCACTCATTCACCTGTATTTCATACATCCTCTGTGCTGACTGCTAGTGTTCTGTGAACTGTAATGTCTGGGAGGCAGACTCTTGCTGTCAGTTTGTTTATCTGTCCCTGACTGGCACCCTGACAGTTATGGAAGTGTTCCTGGAGGTAACTCAAAGAAATGTTTGTCTCCAGCAATCTCTGCTGAACTTTGACTGCTCAGGAAAAGCCCCTGGCTGTGGAATTTTAGGTTGGTTCCCAACCCATGATGAGGGATGACAACTGATTCAGATCCTGATCCCAGTCTGGACAGGAGCACAAGCATTTCTGACACATCCCATGTTCAGTCTCAGATCTAGAACTACTTGTGTAGAAATACTTAGAAATACTCTGGGACATCATTCTCTGGCCACTAGAAAATCTCCACTGCCCAGATTTTCTAACAAAGCAAAGGAGACTTGCTCTGCTTAAGCCAAACTCAATTTACTAAAGCTTATTCTGAGCTTGTAAGTACAAAATTACCCTTTTACCAGAGAGAAGAGAGTGAAAAACACCAGCATGATTGTTTTCATAAATAATGAAAGCAAAACCTCCACCAGGCACTCAGCAGTGAACTGTTTTTATCTGAAAGAGAGGAAGATTTGGTTGGTGAATTCATCGCTATAGGAGACCTATACAGCCTGTCAGAGACACAAATAAAAATGCAGCCAGAACACACAGGAGGCAAGGCAGAGGAAACAGAAAACAGAACCAGTTATTTTTAACTGCCATTAATATTACAAGAGGGACTGTGACAAAGGGAGCAGCTTCAGAATTCAGTGTGTTCTCTTTAATGCCAGTAAAAGAGTATGTAATGAGAGATGTCATATCAAGAATAACACAAAATGAAGGCAAAGACAGATATCTTATTAAGAAAACCACAGCACCAATTACATATAAAAAAGTATTATTGTGAGACTATGAATAAAATCTTGATTTAATACAAGTAACAGATTCCTGTACTTCACATTTCAGGCTCTTAGTTCTACAAGAGCATAAACATTTCCAAGAAGAGGAGGTGGTTTACTAAGAAAGACAAGCCACTGAGCATTTATTTCTCAGCTCAGAACCCCAAAACAGACTTATTTGCTTCATACCACTGATTGGGATGACAACTTGAAGAATCAAAGATGCTTTACAAAATGTTTGCAAAGAATAAAAGGAGAATACCATTCCCATCCTCTCTGAGCTCTGATAAAGAGGCTGTTCAAAAATTCAGATGCTAATTTGAATAAGTGGCATCAAAACCACCTGCATATGTTTACTTTCTGTGTGCGTGGAGAGACAAAAAACATGACTAGGATCATGTCATCTGAAAATAATTTCAAAGCCCCAGATGTCCCTGGAAAATGCTACCAACTGGAGTCTGGCAAGCAGCTCACCCAGAGAAGTTAATGCGTAAATGGTGTCCCTTCCCTGTCGCAGACATCTTCTATGAAAAATCTTTTCTGTAGGATTTTTCCTCCTGAGAAGCTGAGAGGCCTCAGGAACAAAATGTAAACATTGATTATCTGCTGCTGTGGAATGCAACAGGTGGATCTTTGATTAGTCTATGTTGGATGTTTCTAATTAATGGCCAATCACAGCCCAGCTGGCTCGGACAGAGAGTCCGAGACAGAAGCCTTTGATATCATTCTTTCCTATTCTATTCTTAGCTTAGCTAGCCTTCTGAAGAAATCCTTTCTTCTGTTCTTTTAGTATAGTTTTAATGTAATATATATCATAAAATAATAAATCAAGCCTTCTGAAACATGGAGTCAGATCCTCCTCTCTTCCCTCATCCTGAGACCCCAGTAAACACAGTCACACATCCCTGCTTTGTGTGCTCTCTATCATGCAATTTAACAACTTCTTGTTGAAAGGACTAAGACAGGGCAAAATCCAAAATTTACTGGGGGTGTAAGCATTTCCTAAAAATCTCCACCAGGAGCTGTGTAATTTCTCAGCGTTCAATCCAAGCTGATCGATCAACCAATTCCTCCATCTTTCTATCTGTCACAAAACAGCTTTTGATAACAGAGGCATCTGCTCTTCCTTTCTTTCCAGCTACTGTTCCTGAGAGATTATCCCAATGGGCTTTTCTTCCCAAAGACTTGTGATAATAAATTTAATTAATATCACTAGACTACAGGAAAAAGGCAGTATCCTGTCCGATAATCACAATTACATAACTCGAGTATGAGCCAGGCTGTGAAGAAGCAAATATTCACAGTAAGATTTGTTCACAAACCATCTATTGATGAAAAGATCACGATAGTCAACTGTGAATATTAATTTACAGGCTATCTGTGAACACAAGGACAAGGCTAATTAAAGATGCTTATCTCCTGAATTACTTGCTCATCTCTGGTAATTCCTGTTCTTACTGTCAAACAAAACAGTAGTACAGACAACTTCCTAATTTCAGGCCACTCCACTGTGAAAATTATCAACCAGTGATGTACAGCATGAAAACCACAGTGCTTTATAAACACAGCACTTTTAAAATAACAAGAAAACAAATGCCTCTGAATGAAGTAGCCCCTTCCCTCGGCTCTCATTTCTGAGGTGAATTAGCACTTATTAGCATAAGTATTTCTGGTGGCCACTCAATTGGATCAGGAAACTGATCTGGATTAAAACAAACCTTGACAAGGAAAAAAAAATTTCAGCATGGATTTTAAGGATTATCTCAATTTCTCCTGGGTGAGGCACTTCAGTTTCTTGAAGAGCACCAACCTATCAACTTGAAAGGAATAAAATTTCCAATTTTGATTCTGAAATAAAAGGAAGCTACTTAAATCTCTTGCAGAGAAGAGTTATTATTTTTCAGCTAAAATATGCTCAGGTTTCAATAGTTGACTTTTTTTTTCTTCCATAGCTTTGTAAATCTGAAACCTCAGCAGACTCCAGTTTCCCAAGGATATGCGCAACATGGGGGAAACCCCTGGAGAGATGAGTTCTTCCTCCATTATCTCAGCTGTGCTGCAGTAGAGGGAACCAGCCAGAGGAATGGATCACAGCTCAACCTCTACCTGTCCTTCACGGCCCCTTGCTGTGTGCACAGTCCCCGAGGAGCCAGGCAGGTAAACCCAATTTACAGCAGCCCCAAGGCAGCCCATAATTATCACAGAGGCCATCCCAGACTCCAGACACCCCTGATGTGAGAAAAGCAAGTAGGTGGCCATCAGACACCTTTCCCTTTTTGCTCAGGAGGAGATTAATTAATTCCTATGGAAGCACTATGAGTTCTGAAGCAATGATCCTGTAAACGGGAAACACTGAAGTGAAAATAAACCATAATTATGTTTTTGTTTAAAACCTGACTCCTTACAAGGCTATGAATAACATCAAAGAAATCAGTCAGGACAGAGCACTAATTCCTAAGTAACAAACCATTTCTATGTGGTATTAGTTTCTGTGAATTTCTTCATACAGACAGACTTAAGGGTGACTTGTCTTCTCTAATTTTTTTCTCATGTGGGATCTAGATTTAATATGCTTTGAAATATAAATAGTAATGAGGTCATAAAAGATACAGAAATGAATGAGAGTCAGAGAAGGAAGCATAAGGAGAGGATTCAGGGGGATGAAAAAGTTGGTAATTTCAAAATGACATGGAGTTGGGCTTGACAGTAATAGCCCTCTAAAAAGAAGAAACCCTCATGACAACCCCAGTAGTTTGTAGTTAAAAAATCCTGTCAGAGAAGGCAGCTGATACAAAAGAAGATCAGCACAAGTCAAAAGCCATTGCAGAGAATAATTCAAGGCGATGTGAGGCAGAACAGAACTTTTAGCTTGTGGACTTCATGCCCCAGCACTGGAGGGTTGTGCCTCTTTTTCTCTCAGTGCCTTTTTTTTTCTGTTTGTGCTCATCTTAAGCCTCCCCAAGGTACAATCCCTTCTGGACACTTCTCTTGCAACTCTTTCTATGATCAACTAAAGCTTCCCAATAGGAAATGCTCATTTCTGCACAGTCAAATTTGGAAAAATTCAGTTTGTTAGCCATAAATATATTCTGTTGCGCTATCAGGAGTATTCCGCTCTGAAAGTTTTGCATGGCCTATAGGCAGCTATGAAGACATTCCTCAGAGATGTTGCTACAGAATGTATTCAGTTTCTGCTTTTGATTTTTAAAACCAAGTGAAAGAAAATCTTATTTTATTATTGAAGATGTTGTTGAACTAGTTTTCCTACCAATGGCATGCCAGTGTGTTTCCTAACCCAACACTTAAAGTGGCTGGAAAGGGAAATGCCTCTCAGCACCACCCATTCACCTTCTCTGGCCTTCCTTCCCCGTGACCATGGCTGGCAGATGCCAACAAGAGCAATATATGGGGATGATTTTGCATTTTGCACACAGTTCCCAGCTGGTTCTTACTCCCTTTCCCTGGTAAAACTCCCATTCGCATCATCCTGGTCAGAACTGGTTCCCTAGAATTTGCAGGTTTCACTGCAAGGCTAAGGCACTAAAATGAATACACCAATTTCTCTCTTCCACCTGGAGTATGAAGTTGGTATGGGCTACCAACTCCTCAGTGTTATCCCAAGCCATAAAAATAGAAGAACTTTGCAAGGAGGGAGTTAGGAGGGGGTTGTTGGGGTTTTTAATGTTTGCTTTAGGACTTCCTTTGTTGTTGTTGTTTGTATTTCTTTTTTTTTTTTACTTTGGAAAACAATCTCTCTGTGTGAAGATGGTGATTGGTGATTTGAAAAATATTTTTTAACCCAGCTAATATAAAAACAACATTCATTCTGCATCAAATCAAAGATAATTCACTTAGCTAGGATATTTGCATACATTGGAGTGATATGTTACAGTGTGAAATGCTATAAAGAAATACTTCCCATATCTCTTCTAAATTAATTTCTTAAATTTAATTGTCTTCTATTAAGCAAAACAGGAGTTCATGACTCACTTTTTTGATATCATCCTTTGGTTTATATTTCTTCTCCTCTCCAAATGTAATTAATATTAATATTTTAAATTGCTTCCAACACAGAAGACCCCTGTGTCTTTAATCATGCTCATTTCTGGATCTGTTTAAATTCTTCTCTTTTTTTTCAGTCACAGGACATGACTGAAATTTTAATGCTGTCTGCAAACTTGTGTGAAGCCACTGCTTCATCACATGTAATGCCATTCTGCTATCATTTGGATTTGCTGTCTGTTGTTATGCATCCAGAAAAGGTGTCTCCATGTATCCACAATTTCATAATAAATTTTTAAAAAAATCCACCCAGGAATGGAAAATGTTAGTAAGGAACATTTCCAGGGGAGAGAGAAAGCTCAGGCACCGAGCAGTTTTCTCACCCTGAAGATGCCTGTCTGCTCAGGGCTGAAGGAATTGCTCAGCCTGTAGGAATTTTTTAAAGCCATATAGATTCAATTTTACCAACCTGGCACCTTCCACAAGGGCTATATACACCAGTGGATGTTCAAGAGGCTGTTCCAACACACTGAGAGAGCACTGGCTCTCCTACCCAAGGCCTGTGCCTCTGGGTCTTTAAGAAGATTATGATAAAACAAGCCTTTCCACGATTTTTTTTGCTCAATGTCTGCTTCTTTGTGAGCAGGATGAATTGCTGGCTGCTGCATCCGGGATTCCTGACAGCATCAGGCTGGGTAAGATCTCACTCAACAATTGCTCTGGGCAGGTTTATCCGTTGCCAGTCCATGGGAGAAAGCTGCTCCACAGGCACCACTCCCTCTGCTTTGATGCCAGGGACAATCCTTGTATTAAAGAGGGATTTTGAAAATGAACCAGTGTCTTTTGGCCCCTGCTGAAATCAATAGATGGCTTCTGTTTTGTCATCAGGGATTGTAGAAGAGGCAAGAGCCAGCTCCTGGATAGACAAATGCCCAAGCAAGAGATGACTCAAATTAATTCAAAGAGTGAGTCCAAAATAATTCCTCCACCCCAGGAGTTTGGGAATTGCCTTGCTCTCTCTCTTTCATGTCAGGAGGTGTTGCAGGGCATCAGGCAGCACAGAAAGCACACATATCAATGCATAAATGTGGGGGGACACTGGGAGGGGCATGCTCTTGTCTTTGCCTGATGTGGCATCATGGAATCATTCAGGTTGGAAAAGGCCTCTAGGATAGAGCCCGACTGATAACCCAGCACTGCCAAGCCCAGCACATTTTTTTAACTTCTAAAACATGAAAAAGCAAGCTCCCAGTAATATTTTTTTTTCTAATTTCTTACGGAGTTTGGACTGCTGGGAAACATGCTTTTCATTTCTTTATCTTTTTGAGAAACAAATGAAACTATGGAGGCTTCAAATTTCACCAGCTGCCAGCCAAAATTATGGTTTCCATTTGACAAAATGAAGTGGCACCAGTGAGTGCACCTCAAGGCAAACTGTTTTAAAACTAATTTACATGGGAAGAAACTACAGCAGTGATTGTACAATTACATTGTTCAATTAACAGCACAACAATTAATAGCACCATTGATTCACCAATGACAAAAAAAATGATATGGTTTTCTGTAATTCCAACAGAATGAGGAATTTTTATCGGTGTGGGAACTCTTGCCTTGTTTTGAGCTAATTATTTTCTGTCTTGAGATTCTCCCATCAGTCTCTTTTTGGCACTCCATTTCATGCAATTATGATGTCTGTAGCAAAAACAGGCTGCCAAAAATGGCAATTGGAAAAAAAAAACCCTCCCCCTTTTAGAGAAAATGACTCAGCAAATTCTGCTCTTTTGAGCGTTAAAAATCCTCATTTTTCAGAAACCCACTGCTGCACAGTAACCTTAAACTACCTGACAAGACTTTCTTAGAAGCTTGATGTTCGGGAACAGCCCAAAGAATGACATTTTGTGTGAAAGGGCTTAATATTTTTGTCTGTGAATATGAGAATTTTGTCTCATTTGTCATCTAAATTTTGATGTGAGCACCAAAAATAACAGTGATTGCCAAGACCAGCAATTTCCTGATGGACATCCACACCTTGGCTTTCCATGATGTGGAGGTGGCTGCCTTTACCACGTTCCAAGTTTCACAGTCGCTTAAAAATAGAGGATTAGGATGTAGAATATAGAATCCATTCAATATTTATATTTTTATATAGATATA
Source organism: Geospiza fortis (assembly GCF_000277835.1). Taxonomy (NCBI): domain Eukaryota; kingdom Metazoa; phylum Chordata; class Aves; order Passeriformes; family Thraupidae; genus Geospiza; species Geospiza fortis. The sequence goes on along the minus strand of NW_005054435.1, from coordinate 1,799,039 downwards.
GATTATATAGATTATATAGATTTAGATTATATTGATGATATAGATGATATAGATATAGATTATAGATTATATAGATACAGATATAGATATAGATATAGATATAGATATAGATATAGATATAGATGGATAGATGGATATAGATAGATATAGATAGATAGATAGATAGATAGAGATATAGATATATGTTGGTGTGTATGTATTCTATATTTGATGGAAAACAGCGAGCATGGCAAAATTTCATTTATTCAGACCTGCAAGACATTTAAGCAAAGGGGAAATACCATTGGCTACACTAAAGTGATGAGTGAGCTACAGTTCACTGCCTGGCTCAGGGAATAAAAGTCAGATTATTCTGGGAGTTTGCTCAAGGAAGAGTTCTAATATAAGAGCTGGGAATAAGCCACATATTAACCTGTTCATCAGGGTCATCCAGGCCTACCTTGGGATTCAAACTGCTCAGCAAATTTTCTGCAATGCACAAAACCCTTCAGACACAGCAGCAGCGAGGGGTGCTGCTGTACGAAACCATTGAGATCTTTAACAATTCCCTGAAAAGAATTGCAGTCACCTGCATTATGCAGCCTGTCTGCCATTTGATAGATTACATGCTACAGTGAAATATAGACTTGTCCATGCAATTTTATAACTTGAACAATGATTATGATATGCAGTGCATTTCCAATTATCTTCCATTATGTTTCATGTGCTGTACAGATTTCAATTGGCGTTTGCAAGGCAGCCAGAAAATTACAGCAATTATTGAAAATTATTGTGATATAAAAGCAATGCTTCCCCCTCCTCCTATCAATTTTCTTTGTATTGTTGTATAAAACAGACTGCTGCTTCAGCACTTAGGAAGACAAACTGTATTTTGCCTTCTTAACTGTACAGAGAGAATGAATTCTACTCTAGTTTCAGGGTATTCATAGCAGATATACAGTCAATATTAATTCAGAAATATTTTAGTGTTACACTTTTAATTATATACTCATTTACTTGACTTAGGTTAGAACTAAATCTATAGTTATATAGATATAAGTGCACTCACATACATTGCCATGAGTATAACAGTCAATTCTTTATTCTTCTTTAAAAACATAATCTATTTTTCACTTCATTCCCACTGCTTTCATTTGGATTGAGGAGATTTTAACAGGAACGTCTTTGAGCAACCTTTTTTTATTACTTAATTTATCTTAATGGCAAGGACCTGTCCTATAAACTCATCTACCCATGGTTATTTTTACATTCATGAGTAGTTTCTTCAGACCCTATGGGTATGCTTATGTGCACCAAGCTAAACATTCATTAATTTATAAGAACAAGGCCTTATTTTTGCCTGGGCTTTCTTAAATACAGAGCACTAAGACTTCATTGTGTCCCTTTAAGGGGAGAAACAATTCCAAAGTGTTTGAAAAAGAGGATTACTGTTTTTCATAGCATATATAAACAACAGTAATAATTTTTGTCATGTGTGCTTGACTATAAAGCAAAATTTGTAATGCAAATGTCTATGCTATAGCATAACAAACTTGTACTTTCTGTGTTCCTCTGAGTTTAATTGAACCTGACATTGGAAATGGCAGGAATTTTAATTACTTAAAATAATATCTGTATTATGACCTAACATGCTGGTTAAAGAGGATGCTGTTTGATTGTAATTCAGTTCTACACATTTCTTTCTTCTTCTATTTTTTATCCTTAGAAAAGTTGTCTTTGCTGTGACAAGAAGGTGTCTCATGCTAGTTGCTGGTAAAACAAACCAGAAAACAATATAAGTACAAAAACGGTGTTAATATCCAACAAAATTTCAAAACAAAACCACAAAAAAGAAGAATTATTTCAAGGGTTTATGTTTAAAACCTTAATTTGTCTCCATGTTATATCCACTGCAGCAGCTGCCCCAAAAGGTCCCTAAAAAAGCTCTCAGATGTGGAATGCTGGGTGTGCTATGTCACGATAACACCAAGACAGGGCCTTAAATTAAACAGGACTCTTATTTATTTACCTTTTCCTTCTATTGTGGTTTTCTCTCTGACCTCCCTTCCTTTATTTTTCTTCTTGAATTTTGACTGTCCAAAAAAAAACCAAAAAAAACCACAAGAGCACAAAGAGCACAAAAGCAGCACAGCTTATCCATAAAGTTAATTTGGAAAAGCCACAAACACCTCTGTTGTTTGGTTAATATCAGTAAAGGGAACCCTGCTCAGTATCCTCACCTGGAAACAAGGATGCTGTGACAGCAAGAAGCAATGCAGTCACAGTGTATATTATGCATAGATTAAAAAGAAATAAATAAGAAATATATATTAGATATATTTTAGATATCTATAATATATATTATATATAGTATGATATTATATATTGATATATATGATGATATATGATATATGATATATGATATATACTATATATGATCTATTACATATTCTATAGTATATTATTTAATTTAATATATTATATTTAATACATTATTATATATAATATCTATTATATTTATATTATATATAATAAATTTTTATATATCATGTATTATATATAATATATACGTATATAATATATATGTAAATATAATGTATTATATTATATATAATACATTGTTATATATAATGTATATTATATATATAATATATATAGCTGGAGGGCATTGTCATGAGCTGGAGGATAACTGGAAGCTACAAGCAGGTCACCTCTAACATTACTGGACATTTCAACCTCCACTAATTCCAGCTGATTATTTTGACACCATTTGTGGCAATAATTATACTGCTTGAATTGCTGGGCTTCCTCTCACAAACATTTCAAGGTTTCTGGAGTTTTCCTTTCCCTTCATCCTCCATTCTTCCACAATTAAACAGAGTCAGACTTGTATCCTGCACAATATAATGTCAGTTGTTGCTTGCCCAGTGACTGCTGACCAGTGTCAAAGCAATTTTTAGCATTACACTCCACTTTCTCACTGCTTCTGAAAAATGCCAACAAGTCCCAGAAGATAAAGCTCCCAGACCAGCAAGTTTAATTACTCTCTTCTCATTCCTTCATCACTCCTCACCATGCAAAAAGAACCACCCCCAAACTCCTATATTGGTGCAGTTCAAAATTTATTTTTCCAGTGGTGTCCTAAGCATTGGATGGAGCATGTTAACCTAAAAACAGCAAAGAAATGAAGCACTGGCTTCTGAGACATCACTCCAAGCAGTGAGTGTACCCAAGGACTTGTGCCCACAGCATCTTTCCTCTCGTGGAAAACTAAACTCCCCTTTTCAGGGCTTTTATTTAACATTTTGATGGAGCTGGTGCAGCTCCCACTCCTGCCGTCCCTCTCATTTCTACAACCTCATAGGAAACTTTCCAGCCCCTCATGGATTATTTGGCTAGGGAGGAGTTAAAGGACAGTTGCAATGCCTGGGTGCTTATTACAGTGTCCAAGCAGAGGAGCATATGTTGCAGAGCTGCACAGTATAATGATTTAAAAATAGACAGATATTTATGCCAGCTTTAGTTGTCATGGGTAAGTCTAAATTGTGCTTTGTTTTCTTTTGTTTTTTTTTTTCCTAAACAGTATTTTGAGTTATGTGATCTCAAAACCCCTAAGAAATCAGAATCCAGCCATGTTGCACTAAAATATTTGCTTTTTAAATGTGAAGTGCTGCTGACAGAAATGCACAGAGTGTGGCACATGCACAACCAGGCAGTGTGTGACAAAGGCTAAGCTACCAGTGTCCTGCATCTGTCACCCACAAAGGAAACCATCCCCACTTTTTTATATCAATATAGGTTACTATAGCAACACAGAGCTTTTATTTTTCCTCAGGTTCATTATGTAGGAGCCAAGGAGCATGTTCAGACACTGCATGCATTCATAACCCCACACAAGTGTCTGTCAACTGCACTCTCCAAGGCACCTCTAATGGACTTGTTAACTGCTAACAACTGCAGCCTGCACTGAACAACTCCAGCAACAGAAAGCAAACACCCCTAGCAACAACAACACACATCCATCACTCAGGCTTGTACCCCCAGCTCAGCAAAAATCAAATATTTCCTGAAATATTAATAATTCGTATGTCAAATAATTATTGTTTTATCAAATTGATTTAATTATTTCTATTAAGTAAACATAATAACAATTAAATAAAGTCCCTGGTTTCATTTTCACAGGGTAAAAGCTCCTATTTTACAGGGAACAAGCTCCTATTGCCAGGACCTTTTCATACTTCCTTACTTCCAGTGGCAGCAAACGGGCAATCCCGAGGGATGTGAAATGTGGAACACCCTCACTTCACCCCACAGACTGCTCTGATCTTGCTCCCTGCATCTTGGTTTTACAGCTGGGTGCCACAGCTCCAGTGCAAAAGTCATAAACAGATTTTTGTCAGCTTTTTCCTGCAGAACTGCCCAGTGCAATGGAGACTGGGGAGTCACTTGACAGAAATGATTAAATACTCTGGAAAGATGACTTTGCTTCTACAAACACATCCAGCCTTTTATGGCTCATGTCTTTCCACATCACTTTAAGCACCATTTAATTTTAAAACTGAAAATTTTATAGGCAGCTCCAGGGCACCATAGACAAGGCAAACAGAAAGCAATGATGCCCTGGGATTCTGTTTGCTCTTACCAGGGGAGTTATGGAAAACCCATCCCTAAAAATGCAAGCACAGCCTGTTTAAGGCATCCCCACATTTGCTCACTCTTTGGTTTTCACGATGCTGTGGCTGAGTTGAGAAGAAAGTTCTTCAATCTTGTGGCCCTGTGGTGACAGAAGAAAGGCAGCTGAGGGTCAAATTTAAGTTTTATGCAGCTGTATAGCAACACTTTGGGTGCTCTGGAATTAAAGGGGAAAAATATCAACTTGACTTTGATTTCCTGCAGTGAACTGTTTTATGGTGGGCAGGAAAGATAGTCCAGGTTTAGGAACTGGCTGCACACTTAGAGGATGAAAGTTCAGCTCAGATGAACATTGCAAGGGGGTTTGTGTTTCCACAAGCAAGTATTCCTAAAAATTAGATTTTAATAACGTACATGTTATCAGATTAGAGAATGAAGCCCGGTTTAGCAGTTATGACTGCCTGGCACATGCTGGGGTAAGAAAAATTCAAACTGCAAAGTTTCCAAAAGCCTTCCAAGAACTCCTGACATGGTGGCGCCTTGCCAGGCTGATTTATAGACAAGGCTCATTTTTATTTTCCCAAGCTGTCTCCTGCTATCACTCTGGATACCCAGATGTCACACATTTATGAGTCCTCAAGGAGTTCAGAAATAAAAATGTGAGCTGCTTGCAAAGATATGTGATCTCTCACTAAAAACAACCTCGGGTTTGGAGGACTTGTGGGTAGCTGATATTTAAAACAATAATTCACAGGTCAGCAAATCATTGGTGTGGGTAACCCTGACATCTGTATGTTTGAAAATCTGGTCAAAATGTTAGTTATAAGCAGAATATGAAGTTGTCTGGTATTGTAGCAGAAGTGAGTTAAACCAATAGCCTTTGCAAGGAAAATGTCAGCTCACTTTCTCTTAGAAGATTCAAACTCGAAAAATCAAATAATTCATAAAACAAAACCTGGTTGACACAATGGGCACAGGCTTACAAAAAATTCTTGTCCTGGAGCATTTGCCACCTTAAAGTCAGAGCATTCTGATGCCTCAGAAGCCCAGTAGGAAATTGAGGAGTGGTTTAGTTTTACTTTTTAAAATACTCCAAAGCTCTGTGTTAGATTAAATGCTTAATATATTTCCTAATCATGTGAAAGGAAGGTGAGCAGCAGAGTAAGGCTCCTCACTGCTGATGGAAAGTTATGACATGAGAAGTGACAAAGTTCAGTGCCAGAGGGAACTGTTTACTTGCTGGGGTCCAAAAGGCTCAGTTTAAGAAAGGGACCTGGCAATAACCCTGCAGCTGTGCTTAATGATGCAGAAGTATCCCTTTCTTCCTACACACAGCCATATCCATCCAAAAGGGAATTAATTGAACTAGTGGATCAGATGACAAAGTACACAGGGAATCAGGATTCAGAGTATGGCTTCAGCTACAAAAGTTGTGGAGAATATTCATTAGGTCGTTTTAGAAAAGATATTGCAGATTAAACCTGAAAGATGCTGAGAGAAGGGTAATAAGAATGGTCAATGGGATGGAAAAACCTCTCATTTTAAATGACTTTAAAATATTGGGACTGTTTCTCCAAAGAGGTTTTACAACACTGGATACCACAGAAATATTTGAAGTAAGGAGTCGTAAGTAAAGAAGCATATGAGACACTTCTATTTTTTTTTCTCTGATTATTCAAAGTTATGACAATTTATGAAAAAGCAGAGAATTCAAATTTCATTTTAAAAAATATATTGGAAAGTTGAATCTGGCAAGGTGGATTCATAGGAACATAAGTTAAACAAATATTGGAATATTTGATAGCAGAGTTATTTTCCGGGTATTTTTCAGACAGCATTGTAAAAAATGCAAGTACTTCAAAGTTTATGGACATCTCTAAACAGCAGAATGACTAAGACAAGAGTGTCCCAGGCACTCAGGAGATGTTTTCTGCACATTCTCAAGGATCTGGCTGCAGTTTGATGTGCTGGTTCTGCATGGCAGCCTCTCTGTTCCTAAATTATCTATTGCCATTAGTGAATGAAAGCAAAAAAACAAATAAAAAAATCCTCTTCCAAGACACTAAGTGTCAAATTTAAGCCCAACTACTAAAATAAGATGACATCAGCTTCACTCAAGGGATATGGTGAGGCATCTTCTAATACATTCAACCAGTTCCTTAACCTTGATAAAGATGCTTTTATAAATGTATAATATATATTTAGTTATGGGCATTTCTTTTTTGGTTCTGCCAGGTAAGATTAGGATCGGAAATCAGGACCAACATGAAATATTTATGGCAGGCATCCAGAAATGCATAACATAATTGATAGGGAGAACAGGAAATATTGCTCATTTGGGGTTTTTTTTGGTGGTTTTTTTTTGTATGAATGCTGGTCCTATATTTAGGTCTGTTAGGAATTTTTGGGCTGGGAAGAGTGATCTCATCAAATCACTGGTTCCCTGATTGCTCTTTGTATCAGGGTCATAAAGGATCGATGGATGTAAAGGTACAGATGGAGGTACAGAGTGCTAATGTAACTTGAGGAGAAGAGCTCTTCTGGAATTCAGGCCAGGAACAGCCCAACATAATAAAAATAATATATGCAATGCAGGGGTATTATAGAACAAAGCCTATGCTTGGCAGTATTTTTGAACCTATTTTTCTGTTAACATATTTAAATATCTATCAGCCTGAATTCTTATATACAGTGTCCCAAGGCATTAATCTCCTCAATAAAATGTTATACTTTCCCACAGAAGCCAGCAACATAAAAATAAAAGGCAACCTGTGCTCACATTTCACAGTAAAAGTGATCCTAAAGAATTGCTGAGTGCAGGGTTTAAACTGTGTAAGTCTGCTGGCTAACCCCCTCCTTGGAGACAGGGGCTGTACTGAGGATACCCCATGAAAATGAGAGGTGGAAAGAGCATGTGAGCTGAAAACATGACTAGAAGGGTTAATACATGATTTTTGGAGTGCTTTTCTAGACTTTTGGCTATTGCAAGTCCCCACATCTCGCTGCCATCAATAGAGGCACCGTAGTAAATTCTGTCCCTGGCTGGTCGCAGAAAGGGCTCTGAGGGTTCTCTGTGCAAAAAATTGCATGAGCTCATGGTGGCACAGCTGTGCCTACAGTGACACTGTAGTAAACTCCCAGTGTGGCAGGAGAGTTCAAGAAGCAGGTGCAATGCTCAGCTGAGGGTCAATAGTTTTACCCTTTGAAGGTTTTCCCCTGAGGAACTCATTTTTCCCCCCTCTCTTTCTGACCATCACCCTGCTGTGTGGTTTAGCCACTTGCAGGCTGCATCAGAAATCCCTCCTGGCACAGAGAGAATTATCTCAGACACTGCAGGGAGCAAGGAGAGGATGAGTGCTGTGCACAGACTTTCTGTCAGCTGGGACCTGCTCCTGTACAGCACCAAGAGCAATGAATGCTTCCTGACACATCTGCTGGGTTCCTGATCCTTTGGAATACTGTGGCAAAGCACAGAAAAGTACAAATGATGATAAGTTATTAATTTCTGAGGTGAATGAGTTTGTCAATCCCATATATAAGATGCTATAAGGCAGAGCAGATTTGTTGCCCTTAATTTTATGGTGCCACGCAATCGGATTCTGCTGGGGACACTCAGAGACCCAGTAAAATGTGTAAAAATTGAATGGGACTGTATGACCTGAACACGGCAAAAAAACCCCACATTTGAGTCATAATTTGTATTAGATGATAGATCCTAGGGTAGTTTTCCATCAAATAAGTCATTCCTACACTCCCTGAGAGAATACTTGTTTATAGTTGCCTGTCTGTTCTTCCCATCTCTTTTATTGATGCAGCAGGAAACAGGAGGAGGTTTGCTTGGGACCAATCTATTTGCTGCATATGCAATATGTGCAGGTCACACAGAGTGCACAAGGTATGGCAAAGCATTTTTCTGCAGAATTTAGCAATGTCAAATTGCTTTTCAAGTTTCTTGCTTCCAACTGCCTCTGGTAGAGATTCATGTGTTATTTCCCTGAGATTATTTCTGGGCACAGATAATGATGCCATAAGCATTTGAAAGCTGTCATTTCTGGTTAAATCTCCACCCTGAAAAGGATTATTGCATATTGGTATCTAGGCAGCTTTTGTCAGTATAATTCAGCTGATTGGGGACTGGATATTCTAATTCTGTATATTATATATATTAGAATTCTGGACAAGTCACCCTGACTTTACAGCCGGGTGTTCATAGCTAAGGATGCTTGGGTTTAGCAAATCTTTTCCTTCCTCTTTTTTTTTATCCCCCTCTTATTTATTTTTTCCATCACAGGACCCCTGCACAAGCAACCATTACCTCCCAATTTCAGAGAGTAATTTCACAGGTATTTTCACAGCCAGACCTATTGTGAGCAAGGAGACAAAGTGATCTCCAAAGCTATCATGAGCAGCTACTAGCTCTGCAAAAAAAAAGAAAGAAGTGAAATATCTCTTGCCACTGTCCTTCTCTCAGGAGAAATGGCAGCTCATTCCCAGTCTGTAGATTTAAGTAACAAGTCTCTAAGCTGCAGATTTGTTTGACCCACAAAGTTACCCAGCTGCGTAGTGAAGCACAGTCAGTCAAATTCCACAGCAAAATCAGGATGAGTCCATAAGGACTGGTCTCCAAGATATTTTCAGACAGATATTTGGTGTGAGCCTTAAGTTTGAAAAATCAACAAATATTCATTGATTAGGCTTGCCTTTCTATAACATCAGAATGAGCAAAGCTACTGGCATTTTTTGCAGCACACTACTTTTTCCTTTAAACATACCACAGCACTCGTATTTCTCCACCAAGTAGAAATGGCATAATTCCCTAAATGGGTAAAAATTCCACACAGTTATTGCTAAAATTTCTCATATAAAAATGAAATTATGTTTCCAAGTGCCTGGGGATTGAATACCATTTTCCAGAGTCATCCAGACAATCCCTCTTTCCTCTAAAGCCATGCTTTTGAAATCAGCCACACAGCATGCTCTGCCTCAGTATCCTGGATCTAATTATTCTCCCATTTACCAGAAGGTGCGAAACAAACCTACAATCTCTTTCATTGCTCTTACACTTCTAATTATATCTGCAGCTCGTTCTCAGAAGCGCAATGAGGTGAGGTGCAGCGGGTCCCAGAGCTGGGTCGGGAATTGCGGCGGGATGGAGATCCGCCCGCGCTCCGCTCCCGCTCCCATCGGGGCTCTTCTGGGAATTCCACCCAGCCCAAGTTTGAAGTTAGCAAGTTGGATGACTGGTCTCTTTGGAATAGAGACGTGGACATGATGCCTCGGTGGAAATTCAGGCACTTTTTGATTAGTTTCAACTCATTAATCACCTGCATGCCAATGGAAATCTCTTAGTATTGTACTCATTATTACCGTCATCATCACAATCATTGTTAATATTCTATTAAAAACTCTTTTGTTTTTGTATAAAGCTATGATCTTAATATTGATCAATGAATATCCTAATGATACTTTGCTGTATCTATTCAAAACTACAACTTTCACCATAAAACATTGTTTCTGATTCCCAATTGGATTGATCGAATTTCCTCCAGACCTCTTGTATGCGGAAGTTCAAGTTTCGCTCAGCTTTTTTAATTATTCAAATCATCTGAGTGTACTCAAGAAAAATGAGATTCAGAGTGGACTTCTAATGGATAATGCTGCCAGTGTGAAGACACTGTTTCTAAATTGCATTTCTCATCACAATATTTTTGCATAACCTCAGCTGAAAATAACCTTGCTTACCCAAACGTGAATAGAGAAATGAGCCATGAGAAAACATATTTTTATACAGAATATCATTATCTGGGCAAGTTGCAAATCCAGCTGAGATGTGTCAGCCTCTCCTGAGCGTAGCAGGAACCTGCTGAAGATCACCGTACATTCCATAAAGATGCCATGCTGCCAGGAAATAGCTTTGAAATATGTTCTGAGAGGCAGGGAAATTGAAAAAAAAAAAAGAGAAAGGAAAACGAGAACTTCTACAAGGGAAGTGCAGCTGAGATTCCATCAGTCCCCAGAGAGGTGACCCATCAGATGGCACTGAGGTCCCCGCTGACGTCTCGCTTTTCCGAGCTCACAGCAAACAAAAAGCCATGCAGGGAAGTGCCTCCAAAGGATTTCATTCCCATGCAAAGGTAATTGTCTCTCCTCAGTGAAATGCATGTCCCCTGGACATTTCTCTTTACACAGGGACTTCAAACAGCTTTCGACAGGTCCTAAATGACTGGCTTGGCTCAGGGACTTGCCTTTCAAGGGGATGAAGGTACAGGGGAACAAATGTAATTCTCAGTGACGGGCTACAGGAATGAAATATCTGTTAGATAGCATAGCTGTCTGTCTATCTATCCAAAAATATGAATCCCTCTAAGTAAAGGCTCTTTTATTTTTATTTCATTTTTTTAATGTAAAAGGCATAGTGGAAGCAGAGAGCACACTCCAGCCTTTTTCTCCTCCAGATGTGTGTGTCTTCAATCTTCCTTCCCCCATCTTCTGCCCTACTATCTTCTTCCACCTCCAAGCTGAAGAATAAGGAATGTTCTTCACCTCACACTCTAAGCTGTATCTCAGTGACCATTGCAGATATCCATAAAACATAAAACAATATATTTATTGTAGAATTTCCAGTGACATGAAAATAGATTTGCCTCAGAAAGAAGAAGCAATGAGCTCCTTTAACAGAAAAGTTTTTCCTGTATTATGAATCCAGCAAAGCATCCTCAGAGGACCTTGAGATTAAATTAATGGTCCCAGCTGTCCTCAAGACTTTTGAGAACACTGAAAAACTTGAAAGATTGCACACTGCAGAGCCAACAAGGGGACAAATCTGTCCCTTTTTGCTCTCTTGCATCTGCCCACAAATAGACCTCACCACATTTGAGGGGATGGAAGATCGATGATGAAATTATTTGTAATAAAATACTGGATTCAATAACTCACATTGCATTTTTCAGCTGCAGGCCATTTTATCCTGTGGTCCTCTGAAGCCAGAAAGGAAACTGGCCTATGGAAATAAATTAACCTAAAAAAGGATACACCTTCCACTAGGCAAGTAAGAAAATTATAAGAAGAAACTGCCAATTTTTCTCATGAAAATATCCCTTATGATTTGTTTAATGACATATCATGAGTTAATTTTTAAGGCCTGTATTTTATTTTTTTTTTTGTGGGAAGTTTATCTGAAAACAAAGCACTAATAAATGTGGTGGGAAGTTCCTGAACTTCCAGAGCTGCAGCAGGAAATATTTGACCTTAAGGGCCCCCTAACTGTGATGTTTTCATCAGGGAGAAATATCACTAAGCAGTGTCTACAGTAAAACTGTCTTACAACAGCAGTGTGGAATTTTAAACAAAATATGTCAGGAGTAATTAAAATCAGGAGAATGATCAAGTGTCTCTTAGCGTTGCTACATAAACAGCCACTACCAAAACAAGAAGCAAAACCCCCCAAAGGTTATAGAGACAGCAAGCATGTTGTTTAAGAAAATGTACAAGTTTGGAGGTTTTGTGTGAATACATCCATCATTGGATACATACATCACTTGAATTTAAGCTGTTCATATTTGCCTTTTTTCAGTGTCTTTCATGAAGTTTAATTACAATACAGTAAACAGACAGAGACTGAGAGCATTTCTGTTGTGCAATAAAATTCAATTACTGACAGTTTTAAGAGGGATTTTTAGACCTGTGGCAAGTTTGAAAGGGAGTTTCCTTACACATTTTGCCAAAAGCAAAGCGTGCCTCCACTCAAATCACGGCAGCACGAAGAGGCTTTTTAAAGACTGGTAATAAATAAACAAATAACAATAAATAAAGTAATCTCTTCCATTTTGAACTGCCTTGCACCTTTCAAGATCACAGAACACCTTTGCTATGGGTCAAGCCATTCTCTGGAAGAAAACAGTCAGAAGAGTCCAGAATAATTTTGAAGAGGCAAAAGAAGAATGCATGGGAATGTCTTGGAAAAAGTGCTTGTCTGGCCCAAAAAAGGCTGGGAACACCAAATCCATGTTACAGGTGTAGTTTGTGTTTTGCTCTCCTTTCTGTGGCTCCCACACACTTGAGGCTGATGAGCAACTCAGTGGAAATTCGGTTTGTTTCTTGGGATTGTCTGCTGGATGGGCCAGAGCAGACACACAGGGCAGAGCAAAAAACCCATAGCACTTGGAAAAAAACAAGTTGAAATTGGCTGGGGAACTGGTTGTACATTGTGCTTGGATCCAAGACCTGATATTCCATAAATCCAGGCCAACTCCAGGTCCTGAGGCACTCCCACTGTGATACTGAGAGGTCTTTCAGACTTAGAGGGGCAAATCATCTAAAGCACCCAGAATTTCTTTAATTTCTTCTATTTGCATACAATCAGCTAGCAAGGCTTCACAGGTTAAGGATGCCAGGCAGGATGGTTGAAGATATGATAAAATGAAATGTGACATAGACAGCAGAGGAATCCTACATGCTGATTGTGTAAGTGACTGTCCCTGGATGGTTTTAATACGGCTTTGCTTATACCATTCACAATTTCAGCTCAAAGAGTACCATTACAGCTAATTTTCTGGTGGTTTTATGAGGCTCCCATACCCGACATCCTAAATTAGGGTAGCTCCTTAAAAAAGACCTTTTAAGCAAGCTCCTATCAGAACAAAGTTTCCCTGATGTTCAAGGTGATAAATCCTACAGTTCAATTTTTCCACTTGGAACCTTACAGGTCTTCTAAGGGAATAGCCATTTGCCACTTGCTTCTTTGGAAAAAATTCCATTTTTTTACTGGCATGAGGAAGAGCCTTCTGGAATCCACACATTGCTTGAAGTTCCTTGTAGTGACTCTTTGGAACGTGGAGTGTGCTGAAGGCAAACTCAAACCACATAAAGACTAATGTTGACTAGTACATGATCAAATTATTGTTGATATCATTACTTAGACTCTCACTCCAAAGCATCAAAGGAAAAGTCATGGCTTTGTTGATTACTTTTAAAGGCAAGACTGACTAATGAGAAAAATAATCACAGCATAGGAAATCTTGGGTTTTTTTGGGCTCTACATGACAAAAGCCTCTTTAGATGTTTTTTTTTTTCCCAGGTCAGGTTAATGGCTTTACTTTGTACAAAAGGGAGAAATAGCGACCCAAGTTGTGCAGTCTTCAGTGCTTGAATTAAAACAAGATTCTACTGGAGATCTTCCCATCTTCTGTCTGGAAAACATGTAGCTTTAAGATCTTTTTCATTCTCTGTGTGTTTTGTTTTCCTTTGACTTGTGTTTGCTTAATGGAGAACATCTTATTGCCATAAATTGCTTTATGAAGTAATAACCTACGGATGTCATGAACTGGTGAATCAAACCAAGAATTATTTAAAACCTTATGTAGGTATAATGCTTTGCCAGGTCTCCTAGAAAAGAAGCAGGATTCAGAGGTGAATGTCATCATTTGCTCATCTGATTAAACCATAAGATGTGATAAAAGAATTTGAGAGAGAAAATATCTAGATTGTGGGTGCAGATGGTTGATTAGTACAAAGACAAAAGCATGCAGAAAGTGTATGGCAAATACTGTTTTCTTTCAAGATGTTCCTAACACAAAACACTATCAATGGGACATCATCAGGAACACTTTCTGAAAAGGAGCCACGGAGGTTTAGAAATTAAAATACTTTGTGGTTTTGAAAGCACGAGGATTAAAGCTGGAACTCATAAAATTTTGGGACGTTGTTTCTGTAAATAGAGGCTGAACTCTTTCATGCAGAGGAGCTGATTCAGAGTTGTACAGGAGCAGGAGAGGGTGTGTGTGTGTGTGTGTGTGTGTGATCAAAAGGAGCTTTAGATGCCTGGTTGCTGTGCTGCACACTCAGTCCTGCTGCTCAGTGCTCTGTACTGCTTGGGGGTTTACACTTGAGTGCAAGCACCCATTCAACCCTCTTGACAATGTTTGTCCTGTCTGAAGTAGAGAAATGAAAAGCAGTTTATGGATCTGCCGGAGTGGGTCCAGAGCAGACCGTGAAGGTGGCTGGGGCCAGCAGCACCTCTGTGTGAGGACAGGCTGGGAGAGATGGGAGTGTTCAGCCTGGAGAGGAGAAGGCTTTGAGGTGACCTTAGGGCACCTTCCAGTACCTGAAGGGGCTACAAGAGAGCAGGACAGAGACTTCTTACCAGGGCATGAGGGAATGGCCTGAAGATGAAGAGGGTAAAGTTCATTTGGGGATTGGGGAGAAATTATTCTCTGAATAATTTCTATGAAGGTGGTGAGGCCCTGGCACAGGTTACCCAGAGAAGCTGTGGATGCCCCATCCCTGGAAGTGTCCAAGGCCAGGTTGGATGTGGCTCTGAGCAACCTGGGATAGCGGTAGATGTCCCTGCCTGTGGCAGGGGGTTGGAATGAGATGGGCTTCAGGGTCCCTTCCAACCCAAACCATTCTGTGATTCCATTATCATGTCACATGGACTAAAAGGCACATAGGGGACACTCAGTACTTAAAATAGGACTTTGAAAGCTGCCCTATTGCTTGCTGTAAATGGTGAAGCAGGGTGACAAGTGATCATTTGTCACTGACCTGGATTTTCTAGTAAGTGGAATGTCAAAACTGTGGATCCCTGCCATAACCCTTCAGTCCTGGCTTGACTTGTTCCCTGTTCTTCAGGAGGTGAACCAGTGGACAGCAATTTTATTTGCTTTCTAGTACACCCATGCCTGTGGTAGATGACTGTGTTTCAATGGATGGTAAAGCTAAATGAGAAAATATGTAATTAGTGTCCCCCTCTGCGTCCGTCAGGGAGAAGCGTTTTGGTTGTACGACTCTAGGAAGAAAAAGCTGCCAAAAGAGCTTGGGCTGGAAAGTGCTGGGGTTTGAAACAGGCTTTAATTCTTCTGTAAATGAACTTCCCACTCTTTGGAGTCCCTTCCAAGAGGACTGCAGCTTGAGATCAATGCCTTCAGCTGGCGGCAGTTCTGTAGAAATGCTGTGGGGAGTGGGAGGAATAGCCCACATTACCTCATTCCTCACATGTTTTGGATAGAATGACTGCACTTTGCCACCAGTCCTCACCCTGGAAGATCTTCCTTTCCTGCCTGGTATGCCAGCATACAGAACCCTGCTTCCACTTTCAACCTGAGGAAAGCAAATCAAAGGGATCTGGAAGTGCAGGGAGTACACAGGCTGGAGACTCCTGTGATATAGGTGCAGATATGGAGCCAGCTCTGCCTCCTACCAGCACCCAGGCACCCAAAAGCTGCCTCTGCACCCAAAAACACACACAAAAAATGCTGCAGGAACACAAGGGAGACCAGAGGCTGGGGGAAACTGAGAGGAAGGAGCACTGAGATGCTCTGGATGTGGAGGACCTACCAAACCAGCCTGCCTTCAGCTGGTGGCATCACCTCCTGCCTGAAATATTCCTGTCAGGAAAGAGGTGACTCCATGCATTGAGGGAAGGGCTGACTCTCCTTTGAGCTGCAGCAGCCCAAGGGCTCCTTGTCCTTCCCAGGGCCTGAGAGGGCACAGCAGGGCTTTAAAGAAGAGTTTCAAAGCCTCCTGCTTTTGTGCTCCCCTCACTGCCAGCAGGGCCAGGCAAGGAGCACCTCACACCTCCTGCTCTCCTCTGGCATCTCACTGTGGCCATTTCTGCTGCTTTCCTAAGATTTCACAGCATGGATTCAGGCAGCCAAAGGATCAGAAGAAATGTCATATGGCACATAATCTGTCCTCTTCAACCTTCCAAATAAGACTTTTGAAAAATAACCATGACAGTTCTTACTGTGACAATTCTCCATGAGGGTTTTGGGAATTTTGCTTTGTAGGTACATAAGCAATCTTTTTTAATCAAAAAGCAGTAATTTCAGCAAGGAACATTCCTTGTCTCCTGAAGACATTCATTTTGCTAAAGAACAAATATTTGCTTAAAAAGAGCCTAATCACTGATCTTTCAGCCAGGCAGTTCTGAAAATGGAAGAGCACAAAGTATCTAAAGGGACTCACAGAAATATCAGAGCAAGCAGGTAATTAAAAAGGAAAGGAAATTTTACCAGTTGTACTTATAGATTCCGTCATATCTTTGAAATTCTATTTAATGTTTAGAAAATGTTAGGTAACATGAAAAACCCAATTCTTTTGAAATAAGTCAGTAATATACCTGCATCTGGTGTACAGGATACAACTTCTATGAGTTAACCCTTCTAACCCTTCTAGGGATTATTTGAAAATGGATTGAGAGTGTGATTTGTCAGACAGTTTCTCAACAGAATGCAAAAGTGCAAACCTGCAAACCATTTATCTCTTTTTGAAATTTTTTGCATGTTTTTTTGTTTGGTTGGTTTTTTTTTCGGTGGGGGGTTTGCATTTGGTTTTTTTTTTTTTGCTTCCTTGTAGTGTTGTTTAAAAAGAAACATTCAAGTATCTTCATTGCTTTTGATGTGCTCCTGCAAATTGCTGCAACACAGCTTGAAACATTTTGTGGCTCTTAATTTATTATTGACAGCAAAATTTCAACTTGCCAAATAAGAGCTTCTTTAAAATTCCAGGTTTAGAAATATGAACGTTTTGCTTGACGCATTAACTGACCAAAAGTGAGAAGTATATTGTAATAGATGTTAAATTTGGTTCTTTCACATGAGCCATTCAGACTAGCACATCTAAATTTTTCTTATATTAATTACTATTATATATGTGTCAGTGAAAAAGCCAAACTGATTAATTTCTGTTTTCTTGTGACTCTTCAAATTCTCACATTTAATATCCTTTTTCTCCATTTACTCCAAGTTTGAGGTAGGGATAGGGCCTAATGACTCATTCTTACAACTGACTATAAAATACTTACTCCACTTTAATGGAACCACCTGCAGAATAGAATACAATTTATTGCCAGAAAGATTATTAAAAATCAAACTTTAAGTGCCTTAGTCATGTTCAAGACTTGCTTTTGTAGATGGACAAGAAAATCCATTCTCTAGGAGGCTTTTTGAATCCCAAAATGCTTTCCCTGAATTACTTTTCCAGTGGGCCTTCTAGTAGGCCACAGGAAGTTATAAAAGCACTCCAATACTGAAAATATCTAATTCTTAAAGCATTTATCAGTGTGCAATAGCAATTAATTTCTTAGGTGTTCATACATATTCTGAGATACTTGAAAAATGAAACTTTATCTTGTTGCAGGGACAGACAGGACAAATGGAAAGAAGGAAGGGAATTTTCCATTATTCTCTGGGGATTCCTTTCATCCTGGAAAAGGGATTTGTACCATATAATAGCATTAAATCACCTGTCCCTGCAAGTTAACTCATAAAACCCAGGCCGTTAGAAATGAAGGTTGTAGACATTAAAATAAATTGAAAGAAAAGGTTTTTAAAATTATTCAGTTAAATGTAAAAAAAAATGCTGTAAAATACTCTTTTGTCCCATGTTTCTTGAGGGCAAGAAAAAGTGAAGAAAGGCAGAAAAGTGTAATTGTTTCTAAGAATTCCTCTCACTTAGGGTTTTTCCTTAGGAAGAAAGGAGCTTTTCCTTGGCAGAAATTAGTCCTTACCATCCTTTGCACCTTAAATACTGCTGGGTATGGCCCCACTAGTAAAGCCTTGCTTATGGCAGCTGACAGATTTAAAATGATTTAGCAAGCTCATTTCACCACTGCATTTCACATAATGTCATTAGATGACACACTTATTAGAATTAAAGTTTGGCAACTATTTGGAAAAAAAAAACCTGCCATGTCTAATGAAATCTAACAGTTATAAGAGAGGCTTAATTCACATGCTGCACCATAGCAAGGCGATTCAGTTCCTCTGGAGGAGAAAATTAATGAAAAGATTTAAGTATGTTCTTCAAATCTTGGAAAGGTCAAGATCTAAGGATATTTCTCTTAGGACCCCCTGATAAGGCAGTAAGTCACATTAACACATTATTCCATAGTAGATGGGTTATCTTGCATTTTCATTTCCAAATGGAGAAAACGAAGCAATTCCTGAACTAATGCTCTTTTAAATACTTCTGTGGGTTTTCTATGGATGATGGTTTGATATTACAGAATTCTGTGTGCCTCCAGTTTTAGCTTCAGTTACTCTATTTACAGTGAAACTGGGAAGCACATTTTGCTTTTTATTTATGTTGGGACTGGTGACTATGTTTGCCACTTGTCTTGAAAAGAAATGTGTTTATTAAAGTTTGCTAAAGACAAGTAGATCTGTGCATCTTTGGAGCAACCAAGCACATCCCAGCTACAGCTCCAAGCCAGAGGTGATGGCTTTGCATTCCAGCTCTGCTCCCCACAGTGGGAACAGGTTTGAAGGAGAATACTTCATCCAAGAGACTGGAGAATAAATGTTCATGGCAGGGAGCAGGTGCAGGAATATCTGTGCCATCAGGTGAGCAGCAATGCTGACCTGGCAGGCCTAGCACTGTAACTGAAATGTGATGCTATCTGTGGCTGTCTCCAGTCGTGGGGGATTCCTCAGCCTGCCGTCCTCTCGCTGCTGGTGCAGCCCAAAGCAACTGGGACAAATTAAATGCACCAGGTTTTGATGACTGCAAGAGGGAAACTCATTCTGAGGTTTTGTTTTTCTCCCCTGCCCTCCATCCTGACCACGCATTTTGCTTCAAAGCTGCAGGAATCTGGTGAGTGATTTGTTTCCAGATGTTTGACTCAATGTGTTTTCCCTCAGTAAAAAGACTTTAGCATGTCCTAGAAGTAGCTGACTGGTTTCCCAAGTATTTTTTCCACCATTAAATGGCTTGTAGAATGCTTTGTTGGAAAATGTGGAGTCTCCCAAACTTAGATCTGTGTCCAATCCAATAATTCCTTCTTTCCAATAACTAAATATGCCCATCAACACTGAGCAGCCAACCAGACACATGAGTCAACAGAGAAATTGTGAACAAATACTGCCATACCCCTATCCCGTGTCAAATGGTACATGGAAAACCTTAAATATGCCTTCTTACCTACAGATAAAAAGGTAATTTTTGGTTTTTTTTCTTGGACACAGCTACTTGCATGGGATGGGACTCATGTCAATGAGAAACAAAAGGTTCATTTTACTACAAACAGGCTAATTTTTAAGAATGTGTCTAAGCACTTTGCATGCTTAGAGTACTTCATGTTTAGGAATGACCATAAGTTTGTGCAGAGCTGGCAAGATTTTAAATGTACACATTTTTGTAGCCCTTCCTGACTGAAATATGGGTGTGGATAAATAACAGTTTTATCCCTCTGATTCCCTCTGATCTGGTCAGAAAGCAGCAAGCAACTTTGATGCTGGAGGGACAGAGAGAACTGTCGGAGAGAGCTCATGCTGAAAGTGTTCACAGGTGGAGCTGCTCTTTCACAAGATCTAGGAGGAGGTACAAAGATTGTGTTCCTGTCACAGTGGGTTTCAAATCCTGCACATTTTTGGCCTAGTTCTGTAGGATTCACTGAAGTTCAGTGTCACTCTCATTTGCACAGCCCCTCACAAATCCTAAATCTAAGAGCTGGATTGTTATCTCCCAGGAACCATCCAGTCTCCTGCTGTCATTGCCAGAACTATTTTGTCATGTCTCAGTTTCATCTGGTTCCCCACCCAAATCCTGTTCCTGTCATCTTTGGTGTCCCCAAGTCACAGCCTATTGGCTTCTCCTCATTGTGGTGTTGTCACATTGTGCTAGGACAAGGTTCCTGGGAAGCACTGACTGGAAATATAAGTCCAAGAAACAGGGAGGTGCAAAGCCTTGACTGGCAAGTAAAAAGTCTTCCTGGTGTTCCCTTTCCCACCATTTAAATGAGAGGCATTTCCAGATGTCATGGCCAAGAACCTGCTGTCCCAGAGCTTAAAGAGAAATGCTTTGTGTCAGCTTGCTTGCAAAGCCCCAGTGCTGGCTGATCACCAGGAGCTGTGCTCAGATGTGATTCTTGCATAAGGACAGCGAGCAGCATCCTCTGGCAGATTGGTGCTTCAGACTACTTCCCACAAAAGGACTAATATCCTTGGCTGAAGTCCAGGAAGCATGTTCCTGCTCATGTTTATGGATATTGGCATGTTTACACCACATCAAGGGCTGGACCAATGTTTTAATTGTGGTTAAGTGTGCAAGATGACCCAGAGAATCAGACTTTGCATGGGAAGAAAGCTGTTCTGAATCGCTCAAAGTCATGTCGTCAATTTTACCTGAATCAGATTATCAGTCTGTTTTCTTTCCAATACCTCACTCCAAACCTGGGGCAAAAATAGACTCTAAGCCTTACACATCAAGATTTCTTTTACACTTTCCTTGGATGCCATGAAGTAATTTTAATTTTTTTTTTTTTTGTTGCCTTTGGGTTCAGCATAAGGAGAAGTAGTCCCACTCGGCATCTGTCAAAGCATTTTCCTCTGAGAAATCTGCAGGGCTGTTACCCAAAATTCTCTTCACACATTTGCAGGGCTCTGCACTTGTCCTTGCCTCCAAGAAATAATGATTGATTTAGAGGGCCAGCTCTGTGCTCTGTGTTTAATTAAAGCCTGCACTGCCCTCCTTTTTGCTATGCTGTCTTCCACGTCCCAGAACCCTTTACAGAGTGTATAGTTGGTGTTGTAATTAAATCCTTCCATTCTGGGACCTTGTGTTTTTTACTTCTAACCACTGGGTTTTCACCTTTAGAGCAAAGTTTTGCTATTCCTAGAGTCCCATGACTTATGTCCTAGAGTACAAGGCTTCCTAACTTTCCTCCCCTGCCAATTTTCTGACTCTGAAGACCCTCAATACATCAGTAGCCTTGGTACATTGCTCTTGCCTGGACATATGTGGCATGCTCGTGGTTTTATGGCCATGAACCCCAT
Source organism: Geospiza fortis (assembly GCF_000277835.1). NCBI lineage: Eukaryota > Metazoa > Chordata > Aves > Passeriformes > Thraupidae > Geospiza > Geospiza fortis. The sequence goes on along the minus strand of NW_005054435.1, from coordinate 1,777,656 downwards.
CTTTCCAGATATTCCTGTCCCTGTAACTCTTCAAAATGCTTCTCTAGACCCTCAGCAGCAGTCTCAGCATTTCTAGTCTCGTGCTTCTTGCAGAGGTCCTTGTTTTCAAAGCTGCACTGTGTGTCCTGCCTTGCTGCAGGGCATACCCATAGCATTTTCCCCAGCTAAAGGCATTTATCAGCATCTATTTAACCCAGGTGTGTTGGTGTTCACTGAGTGCTGCTCCAGGAACGTTTCTCAATTTCACAATGCTGATGTGGCTATGTGAAGGGGTGCTCATTCCTGTCCAAAGATTTGCTGGTGAGTAATCTTTTTTCCTTTACCAAGCAGTTTATAAAGTTTGCCCATTTGTGTTATAAATAGACCATGACAAAACAGATTTGATATTAAGTGATGCTTTAAAGAGGTCTACATATCAATGAAGCCTTCTAGTGGGTTTTCCATGTGAATGTATTTATTATGTATAAATCTGAATGATTGCACACACTGAATAGCTAAAGGAAAGCAATTCGGCTTTATGGATCAAATTTTTAATAGGTGTCCAAGTAATCCATGATATTCTTCCTTGCATAACTTGGGTTCTCAGAGGCAGACAGGCACCTGTGGGGTAGATGAGCATGTGCTAAATGTCTGTATTTACACACCTTCCTGTGGCACAAAGGTACATCTGAAATACATCAGTGGAAGTTTGAGACTTAGGTGAAGGTTACCTCAGGCTAATGCTGCCATTCTTCAAAGCCACCTCCATAAAGAGGTCTGAGAAAACCAATTTGAATATGAAACCTTTATTAAAAAATAGCATTTATGGCATTTATATATTATCAGGCTCCCTCACTGAGCACAATATGTGTAACTTAATCCATTTTTCATCCACTTTTATCTTTGTCCTCTGTAATCTGGCTCATTTCTTCAGTGTGGGGGAAAAATACAGGGAGTCAATCTGCTTCACCTTCTCCTCTAAATATAGGATCTGTTTAATGCAGCAAAAAGAGCAAAGCCAACAATGGATAAATATTGACACATTTAAAATGCATCAGAAATCCTCCCTCTCAAAGTATCCCGTAATTTTGAAAAACTAACTCTAAAAAATTATACTATGTGGAAGACAATTTGGATTTTTCTCCCTTGACTTGCTAAATGAGACCTTTCCTAATTGCAATGAGCACAGTTCAAATAAACTGAAAAACCAATTTGATTAAAACAAAAAATTGGTTTCATTTCACTAATTTAAATGAAATATTTGAAGTACCAAAAGCTTAAATAGGAGAATGCAGATTTAAATTAGCATAGATGCTATTAGTAATAGAATATAAATTTGCAAATCACTGACAATGAGGATCATGCCTCATTATTAACTCAGCAGGATTTAGACCAAGGTTGAACAACATTATTTGATGTGTGTGCTCAACACATTGACAACTTCAAGGTGTGATTTGAACAAACTGAATTGGATGTCATAAAAATGTCATAACATTTTTAAAGGAAATGTTGTTTATAATTCTATTTTTTTAAGGGTGGCAGAAGAATCTTCGCTGACTCTTTCAGTTTTTCTATATTAAGGATGACTGTTTCTCAACAGTAATGACTAAATCTTATTTTTTCTCTTCCTGGATGAAGTAATCCAAAAACACCTGGCAACTGTGAAGAATGATATGACTGCGATTCCACCTTCCCTGGGATTTTGCTTCTGTAGTGACAGTAATTAATAATTATGAAGTCATTAGGATTAAATGGAAATGTCACATTGATGTTATTATTAATGAAGCAGGTTCTCCTCGAGGTGACAATGTGCCTCACTTACAAACCAGCATGATGACAGCCACTACATAGTTTTGTGGCAACTGGTGTGGTCCAAATTTTCTATGCTCCCAGGAACAGCAGCAACATGTGTTGGAGTCATCTGGCTCTATAATCAGAACATGAATGTAATTACAGACACACACACGCTGCTCTGACTCCGTGCCCACGAGGGCTCCTGCTGCTGCTCTCTCCCTGCAGCACCTGGGGCCAGCTCCCACTTCATGCTGCTTCCTGGGCAGGGAATGGGTTTATCCTGGGGTTTTGGCCTGTTCTGGAGCTGGAAACACTTCCTGTTCAGCCATAAGCTAAGGAAAAGTCTGGGTTTCTGAAACACTTTGTGTTGCATCTTCCTAACTCTGCCTGTGCTCGTCATCCTGCTCCCTCCCAAAAGCTGTGCATAAAAGCAGGCATTGGATTCAGAGTATTTAGGAATCTGATTTCCTGAGTTGATTGTAATTCTAATAGAGTTAATAATGTTTCTCAGAAAGCCAAATTACCCAACTAATTATTATACATTTATAGTGAGATAACATTGAAGCTGTCAGTCAGCAGCCAGCGATGCTGTATTTATTAAGAATGAACACACTTTCTGCACTCCTCTGCTTGCCTTTACGTGGTGGCTGGTTTAGTTTTGTTTTGTTTTAACTTCTACTAATCTACTTCTCATTAACAGCACCAAGGCAAATCCTTTCTTTCTGCTTTGGCTGGCAGTTTCAGAACTGTCTGTACATAGAGTGCAAACAAATTTTGCCTCATTAATACCAACCACCCACCTCCCGTGCATCTGATGAATCCTCCTAAACCATGGTGTTCAAGAAACACCTATTGCCATGGTGTAATTATATTTCCAGATTAAACAGCATCTCATTCCACTGGGAGGGAATTACTTTTTGTGGCATGGGTGGGTCTCATGGAAGTTTTGGAAGAAGCTCCTTAATGAGCTGCTGGGGGATTTAGTGGTGGTAACTCTCTGCTGGGAAGGCAAAACACTGAAGAATGTAACCAGCCCACGTTTATGGGAGAACAAGGAGAAAGTGCAAGTGTGAAATTAGTGAAAAAAGATATTGATGGGAGGATGGAGCCTTGCTTGGACCACTGCTGCAGTCCCCACCACCCTTGTGTACTGCTCATGCCTGACTTTGGTTTATGCCAATAGGATTATAAAGCTGTTGATACACATGAATGCTATTACCTCCAGTAATAAGATGCTGAATTAGTAGTAAAATACTTAATCTTATTCCACTGAATTTAATGCTGTGAATACAGTGCAACAGAAAACACAGACAAGTCTAAACTTCCTCGGAAACAGACATTTAGATATTGACTTCCTTAAAGGCACCTACTTGACTTCCAGGGATTTCTGAGATCTGGAACACTTGCCAAAGGAGGGAGATTATTGTTTTCCTATGTTGGCAATGGCATTAATGAATGTCTTAACGTGGACAGTTAATATAGTGGCTTCATATAGGGCCATAATTTATCATTGTTAATTAGAAAATCTTTGAGTTTATTTCCTATTTTCCTGACAAAACCTGACGGAACTTCTGATAAACGTGGCTTGAATCAGTTTGGTTTGATTTACTGTAAGAGTAATAGTGATTAGTGGTAAAAGGGGAAGAGAATAAATAGCTGCTAAAAACTGCAGAAAAACACAGCAGATATGATACTGGAGCCCCAGGCACCAAATGGATTCTTACCCCTTGAGAAACACAGATTAATCTGAAAACAGTTGCAAAAGTATTTTAAAATGAGGCTCTCGGCAACGAGATGGAAAAGCTGTTGATGTCATGGATACACTCTGATTTCTAGTGCATGTCTATCTGCTGTACAGGCAGCTTCCTCAGTTATTTTCAGACTACTTTCAATCCTCTCATTTACTGTAAGATTGTCTTTGCCATGGTGACTAATGACTTTTGCCTACGTTTGTCAAGGTTGATTTTTGTGCTGCCCTTCTGTCTCACTTCACCGAGTCTCTAGTGAGACACTGAAGGTTCCTTCTCACACTGAGAATTATTCCCCAGGCCTTGGATAATGTGTGAGACACAGCTTCAAGCATTTCCACCACTGACTGTGTCACCTGAAGGGAAACTTAACCTGCACCAGCAAATACAAAAATCCCTTTAGTCCCAGCACTTCTCCAGCAATTCACACCTGACTCCCACCCTGATAATTTAATCTGTGGAGGCTTCAGAACTCTATTTATCATCTCTCCCTCTTCTCATTTACAAGACAGCTAAAGTTATCTCCACCTCCTTCTGCCTGGGTCCCATTACCCCCTTAATCCATTTAAATCCTTCCATTATTTTTTTTCCTTCTGCTAAATCCTCAGCTTCAAGGTCCTATGTGCCACCCTTGAATGTTTCCAAGAATATTCAGCACTAAAGTACTGGAGTGGTTTTTGCCAAGACTGAGTAGAGCCTTGCTGACAGTTAATCTTTGGCTTTTCTCCTGCTGCTTATGACTATGCAGCAAAATGGACTTTGGGCTTTTTTTCCACTCTTCTTGCAGGTTCAGGATCTCACCTATGAGGAAGTGAATAATGATTGGACTCAGTGATCTTAAAGGCCTTTGCCAACCTAAATTAATAAATCTGTGAATGGGTCTAACTGGTAAATTTGTTTAGTTGAATACAGCATGTCAACAATAGAACAGTTTTGTTTGTTTTTTCCCCCCAGAGGAACTGTATCATCAAATTCATGCTTTTTACTCTTTTAACCTCAACTTCATTTGTATTTTTTAGACCTTTTGTCATGAGACTTGTTTCCAAGAGAAAGCTAAAATAAGAAGATGTGTGTTGCTCTACATCTAAATACCCTGTTGGGCAGTGTGCTCCATAAAACAATCTCATAAACTCTCTGCTGCCTCAGCCAGCCCTTTACCTCCTCTCCCAGATTCCATTTCAATTGTCTGTGTTGTAAGAACCTTAAAAGGATTTTATGAAGATGACACACACATGGAAACAGCCAGGACCCAAACCCTTTGATCTTGTGTCCTAGATTTTGACTTCAGTTTGGATTTCTACAGCATGCTAATGCCACAGAGAAGAGGCAGAGAAGGGTGCTGGGCAATGCAAGCCGAGTGGTAGGAGATCAGCTAATGGAAGATGCTCAGGAATGCACCACCACACTCAGGGCTGATGAAGGGCTCTTCCAAAGCTGTCATCATGTTCCCTGACACTGACTGGGCCAAACCAAATGCTACTGAAATCCAGACTCCTTTGGAAAAGTCTGCACCTGTCAGTTCAGGGCAGTTTTTTGTCCATTACCAAAAAAATAGGGAATTTGTGGAAGCTGTTCCTGTTATTGATATTACTACTCCTATTCTGGCTTATGACATTTCATAGGAACTGCCAACAAATATCCAAATTTAGTATCTGCCCTGAATCAATTTAATGTACTTTCTGAATCTCTCCTGAGTTACCTTTACCTTCTGAAGTGTCAGTAAATCACATGGCTTATGTGTTTGGTAAGTGCAGAAATAACTGGTTTTCCCATTATGACACAGCAAATTCAATTTTACTTCAAAAACCCCTGATTTTTTCTTCATGTGGGAAAATAGCAAGTGGAAAAGTTGGTTGCTTTGATGCAAGTATGTGTCAAAAGTTTTGAGTTATTTTGTTGCATTGCATGAGGAAACATAATTTGATTCTTTCCTTTTCATTGCCTTTAAAAGGGATTTTTTTTTTGGATTCCTAAAATCCATTAGAATAAACAGTCTGGATGATGAAAAACAGAGCGAGTTCCTTATTTAGGGGAAGGGAATGAAATTCTGCTTATCAAATGACACTAATGACCAAACTAAATTCACTTCCACACAAAATGCACATGCTGTTTTTCAATCAACATTAATTTGTCTTTCTCATTCTATTTTCAAAGTCTAATGGGACATTTCTAAGGATATATTTTAGCTGCCTCTTCTAGATTCAGAAGATCTGCAATTAATCTAAGCAAACTTATCCAAAATATGCTCTAAAAATTCTTCATCTCGCTGTGTCTCATCTGTGTTTAGAAATGTGTTAGAAGGGGACTAATCAAGTGGTTTCATAGATGCAGTGAAACAGATTAAAAACCTTTCATATTTACCCCTGTTGATTACAATTTGTCATGAATAATTTTATTTTCTGAGTGTCTACAAGAGTTTAGTAGCCTCAGCCTGGGAAAAAAATATAGTTTATATTGCAATTTTTTTTTTAGGATTATGCTGATTACTTGTATTTACTAACTTTGTGAGTACAAAAATGATTTTGAATAGTATGACTATTCAGCTAGACCTTGGTGGAGCAGTGGAAGATGCTGAAACAGTTTGGCAGGGGCAAAGGCCACAGCTGTCCTATGAGGAATTTTGCCAGCAAGGGCCACCAGGACAGCTCTGAACTTGCTCCTTCTGCTCCTGGCTCCTCCAGTGCTCCCACTGAGCTCCTGCAGGTGCTCCCTGTTCCTTCAGCCTCCTCATAAGAAAGGAAGATCTGTATTTGCTATTTTGAGCACACTTTATGCTAAGGAACAAAGATGGGCATGATTGCATTCCATATTCTCTTCCAAAGTGCTGATAAGTCTGGAAGCTGAGCTTATCTATAACCCCAAATTTGCATTTGATAGATGCAGCACCCATACAGGTAAGGAGATGGAAGGCAGAATGCTGCCCTGGCTTCACAGGAAACAGGCTGGGTGGGTGAAGTTTCTTTAAAAGGATGGGCAAAATGAAATCCTGCCATTTTCTCACTTCTGAAGTGCTGATTTACTGAGCCCCCACACACTGAGAAGAAGGACAGCAGTTAGAGCTAAGTGACCTGGGCAGCCTGCCTGCCTGCCTAAGGATTGCAGTGGAGTGCCTAAAATGCACAAATAACATGAAACTCTTGAGCCAGGGTGAACTAGATGGAGAGCAAATGTGTTAAAATGACTCATTATAGTGTCACAGTGTGCCTTCTTGCATGAAAGCTTTTGAGCTACTACAGGCTTAGGGCAGAAGTTTGTAAGAGCTTATACAGCAAAAAGAATTTTGGTTATTTATTACTCCTGGTTTAGCCTGAAGAGTTTATGCTGATTCAATAACATCAGTCAAACTTAGCTGGGTGGAGCAAGTTTATGCCTATCTTGTGTCACTGAAGTGGTACAAAATATTTTGGCAAACCTTACTTTAGCTTGCCATTTGACCAGGCATAAGAAAGGAGATAGGAAAGATTTACTATTTTTATTGTACTGATGGAGAAATAGAAGCAGGTAAAGTGACATGAGTTGCTCAGGATCACAGAGCAGGTCAGGGCAAGTGTTCAGACACTGCCTGTAACACAGACTGATGAAAACACTGAGATTATGTGAGAAATATACATACATGTATATATATATTTATGTTATTTGTACACAAAATTTCCCAAAGTTCACAGCTTATTCATGTGGCACATAAAGCAAATGTTTTGTTAGGTTTCACTAGGTTTATACAGAATCTTGTGCCAGCACAACCTCTTTTCTAATTGTAGTTATTCTGCATATTCACATGTGAATCAGTTGCCTTAGAATGTAACAATTTCTTTCATGCCTGGTCTGAGAATGGTACTGAATATACTTCTGGACCAACTCACATAAAAAGTCACTTTCATGATTTAGTTTTCTCTTTAGACTTACTGCTATGGGTTCTTTTTCTTTCTACTCCACAGACATTTTCATGCCATCACTTAACAGCGTCTAAATTCTTCCCTTCCCAAGGAACAGACAATTATAATTTTATCCAACAGGACAACTTATCAACTGCAGCACCTGTTTTCAAGAATATCATTGCTTTAGTGTTAATTTTGGCTGGCCTTGTGCATTGTCAACTGTTATTAAATGGAATGGTGATGTTATAGCACAACTCATATTGCACAAATATTGGGTAACATGTTACTTCAAGGTAGGAGGAAGCTGAAGAAGATTCATGTTCCTGTACACACAGAAGTATTTAAAATTAGAATGACACAGGCTGGACAGACCACAGCACTCCAGAGCACTACACCAACATATATTTCTTGGATACTAAAAGCAGTTGTTTGGGATTTTTGGGGGTTTTTTGTGTAGCTGGCTAAAAATCGTGATGCATTTTGCAGACACCCAGCTAAACCCTTGCCCAGTAAGTATCAGAGGTTGAGCATCAATTATTAATCAGAAGATTCCTATCTTCCTCTGTGAAGATGCATACTTGTGTGTGTATAAATATTACAGATACATATAAAAAAGATGCTGCAGCAAATCTTTAAAGCCAATGCCTGAGTTTTGCTCAAGAGGCACAAAAAGTGCCTCCAAGCCTATCGACTAAATTTAGTGTGCAACTGGGAGGACGGTGCTCTCATGTCAGCACAGAGCAAGAAAAAAAGCTACTCCTGAAGGAATTCAGAGCATTTAGACTGATCCCCTGTTTTGAACAGTCACCTGGCAGAGTGTTTTCCTTGACAGAGTAGCAGTGAGGAGCACTGGTACCAACAGGATGATAGTAACACGCAGCAGTAGTAGATATAAGCACAGTTATAACTACATGTGATCCAAATTATATTTTCCAGCCATGGACAGCAGGTCTTTTGAGTGTATCTTAATTCTGTTATTAAGCTGCAAAATGAACATCCACCACTGCTGGGTATTCAATGCACACATGTATTTGTACAGAGGATGAGGATATGTGGATGCAAACCTCCTGCTTTCTCTTTTCTGTGCCTACAGGACAGACCCCGGCCCGTGTATCAAGGGACAGAGAATTGCCTTTTCTAACCCAAAGCACAATAGCCATTTCTCAAACAAAATGCAACTAGATTATATTGTGGTGGCAGTTCTGTAATGACCTAGAAATGAATGCTGTCAGCCTGGAAACTGGAACTATTTCCTTTTCAGGGAAAATGCGAATTCAGCTCCCTCCTCTCCTGGCCAACTGTTCCAGCCACCACATGATCCTATCCCAGATCTTTTGTTTAATTTTGCTTCAACTTAGTCATTCTTGCATCCTTTGTTCACAGAGCTCCAGTTTCAATAGATGGGATAGATAGTACTCCTACCCAAATTACCTGGTAATGAGGAAGGGTGAGGAAAGAGCTGAAAGGAACTATTATGCTTCCTGGCTATATTCTTATGTAAAAGAACACTATTACCTTCATCTATTGAAAATCGAAATTGTGAGTGCAAGTCCCTGATAAGTAGAGGGAAAAAAAATAAAAAAGCCAAACAAAACCAACCTGCATTATGTTCCTCTTTAAAAAGGATGAGAAGGAACAAGATGGAAGAGCTCAGGAAGCACATCCTCTTGGAGTCCATTCCCAAGTACGTGACTAAGTGACCAGCTTACTCTGAAGGATCAAATAAATTGTGAATAAGAACTAACCAGCCCTTTCTGAGGCCTTTCACATCCATCCCATTTAGGAGCTGAGGGATTCTGACCTGGGGCATTGGATGACCAGCAATGGATGGATGGATGGATGGATGGATGGATGGATGGATCAGAGACTGGCTGTGGCTGCCAGACTGGACACAGGCCACTCAGGATCAGGACTTCCAGGTGATTTTGTGGAGGCATCTTATACAATACTGACAGTCCCAAGTGCATCTCAGCCTAGACAGAATTTAGGACTAAGACCTGAAACATCAGTATCAGAGGAATGCTTTTGCCTGAATACTTCACATGATAGGATTTTCACTATTTGCTTGGGAAATTATAATTTTTTATGTTTATGTTCCTATGTTATCCTAAGTCTGCACTATCTTTATTTACCATCAACCTCACTAATTTTACCTGTCAGAGAATGAAAGCATCTGAATTAAAAGATAATGATGCATGAAAATCAGTAACTCCAAAGTTACAAAAGCAGTCAAAATGACTACTCCGTGCTTAAGCAGATAACCACGCCTCAGGCCCACCCTTGCAAAACATTTCTTTCTGGATGTGAATCACTGCCTGCCCAAAGCTCTCCCCAAGACAGGAGGAGCTGGGGAGGATGTGCAGCCCCGGCTCCGAGCTGGCTGGGACGTGCGTGCACCCCGACCACACGGGGACCCGCAGGCTGAGTCACGCACCGACCATCACAGAGGGAACGGCGCTCCCAGCCACACACAGAGCCAGCCAAGGTTTGTGCACACACGGGATGGATCAGATTCTGATGGCTTCAGATGTGATCCGTCGTGTTCTCCTGTCCATCAGGACTGCCTGTTTCTGCACCCAAGGAACATCATACTGAAACTGGTGAAATAATTGAACGGCACGTAGCAGCCTTTCCTAACGCTCTGCAAAAGATGTGGCAAATCATAAAAGATTTTTGCTTAACCCAGCCCTTCAGGTTTTTCCATTGTTACTGCAGACTTCTTAATGTTATAACTTTTTGTGCAATCTTTTCACTCAGAGTTTCTTCTTTCATTAGCCTTAACTGGCTAAATACAAAACCATACCTAAAATCATGCGCAACACAAACATCCCAGCATTTCAAATCAGGTGCCTCCATGTGGCTCAGGTCAACCAGGAAGGTTCCCATAGCTTCAGACCACTGAAACAAAAAGTATAGAGTGTTTTTGAGTTGGATTTTTTTTTCCCAGATAGGAAATTTTGCTCTGTTTCATCTTCTTTTAGGCCTTATCTGTCAGCCCTGTAGCCTGCAAGGTTGCAGCCAATTAGATCATGGCTTGTTTGCTATCTGTGTCACACTAAGTTATACAAAACCACAAAAATAAGGTTTGGTTCTTATCCTGATACTGTCTCATTAACTACAACGTTGCACAATTGTATCAGAAATAATCTGACCCTCAGCTATAATAATTCACCAGGATGATGTCATCTGAGCTGTCACCTTAGGTATAGGAGGTACTACACAAATAATCTTGATAACAAAATGCCTCACTTGCTTTTGAAGGTTGACTTCAGGGTCTTAGTTTCTTGTGTACAGATGAAAGATTGTGGCTGCTCCTCTTCATGACAACCTTGGGTTTTTAACCCTTTGAACTTATTTTAAAGATTTTTTTTTCTTTTTTCTAAAAAAAAAAAGGATTTACCGCTGAAAGTGTATATGCTGTTGCTTCCTAGTAGTAATTTGAGGGGAGGGTCAGTGCAAGGCCATTCACCTTTAGCTTGTACATAGAAAGTTTTTGAAAGGTCACGCTTTGGACTTTGCAAGATTTTGCCTAATCATACTTTAGGCCTGCTGTTTTTTTTTTTTCCCTAACTTCTGTTCCTCTCTTCCTTCCCCTCTCCTTCTTCCATTTGTAATTCCAGCAAGTTTTTCATACTCCTGATGTCAGCTGTAGGAGTGATAACCTGAAGGGAAACTTAGCTGAGATACAGTGCCCACCAGTCAGTTTTAGGGGGTCAATTATTTCATGTCCTCTGTACCACGCTAAAATCAAATTATTGTCATCTGGTTTGGGATTTATGTATTAGCACAGAAAGGTTAACTATTTGCACAGTGATTATCTATAACTCCATCATGCTAAATATCTGATTTTAGCAAACCATGCGGTTATTCCACCTGCTTCACAATATTCACGCTGGATGTTGTGAAATCTGACAGCGCCTTTTCATCTAAATTGGGTTCTCACTTGTGTCTTGGTCATCAGAACGCAGAAGTTGCACTTTCCCCTGCATCTCATCATTGTCCAATTTCTTTGTTTTCCTCCTTGGGTCACCAATCTAATGCTTGTGCCAAGATCTCCTCCTTAACGTGTTGAATATGTAATTATTTCTTGTGGGTTTTTACCTTTTTTCCTCTCTGTCAACTTCTGTTTTTTCTCTATCCTGCTCAGCAGACTAGAGCTGCAATCCCATCACTCCAAACATTATCTGTTTCTATCCCTTTATTGTTAAAAGAAAAAAAATGAAAAAAGAAAATATTTTACAGTTCAAAGTCTCTTGAACTTGTATTAGCATTAGTTTTGGAAGTCTTGAGTTTCCACAACATTTCGAAATGGAAGGGTGGTGCAGCTAGGAAGAAAAAAAAAACAAGCCTAGAGAAGATTATTTACCTAAAGTGTAGGGTTAAAAAAACCCAACCAAGTCAGAAAACTTAAAAAACCCCAAAACAAAACAACCACACAGCATTTTCTTACTACTAATCTTATTTCTGTTTCTCCCCCACTCCCCATTGCTCTGCGAATTTGTAATTCACTGCTTCCAAAGGTTCTTCAAACTTGTTCTACTGGTTTTCAGAAGCAGACAGACTTGTTTTTCTAAGCTCTTCAGTACACCAACTGAATTTATTTAATTTTTCATTTTGCTCCTGCAAAGAACCCCGGGATGCTCCTTGAAGGGCCCTAAATCAATGACTCCGTTGTATCCTATGGATATATTCAGTGTGTACTCCACAATGCCATAATTACCTGGTGTACAAAACCATACAGAGCCGTGCTCAAATGAAGGCACTGTTTAACAACTGTATAGACCTTGATCCTTGATGGAAAAGTGCCTTATCATAACTAATGCAGCCAGCTGCAAGGGGAGCAAATTCTAATGAAAATCCTTCCCTTGCTCTATCACAGACAAAGTAAAGGAGGAGAGCGATTGCTTCGCTGTCACGGGTGGAAGGGGCTTCACAAGGGCCTCGTAAAGGTGTCCTGGAGCGAGATCCACCCTGTTTTCTTCCATATCAAAGTTGTCCTGGAGAAAGTCCTACCCTGGTTTCTCCCATATTAAGGTTCCAAGGGTTGGTAGGGATTCACCAATTGGAAAGCTCAAGGGTCACTTGAACGTGGCAGGATGTGGGATGCCCCTTTGGAGCTGTCAGAGCCTTGGAAACATGATTTTTGCATGTGTGTAAACCCCGAAGCATAGTTGGGAAGGCGGAAAAGGTTCAGAATTGCCGCTACGATCTGGGGAGGCCGTCAGGGTAATTAATGGGAGTTCTGTCTGACACGGGTCGGTCCGGGGCACGAGCAGAAAAGGCAGCGAGAAGATCAAGCTCTGAGGTCCGCGCTTGGCTCGGAAGGCGGACTCAGCCAAGGGCCCGTGCCAGCCCCGCGGTGAGGG
>NW_005054435.1:1749523-1764254 GCF_000277835.1 Geospiza fortis | reverse complement strand
CCACGGCGTGACCCCGGGGCTGCCGGGCGCCGCTGCTGCCGCGAACAAAGAAGCGTGCGGGGAGCAGCGCTGCCCTGCTGCTGCACAAACTCCCGAAAACGCCCGCAGCCGGCAGGAGGAACACGGGCTGAGGAGGGGATTCGCTGGAGAAGCCTCGCTAGGAGGAATGTTTCTAGGATGGAAGGATATAGTCGGTTCTCCTCGGGAGAAAATGCAAGACTTGCTGTGGTTTTGAGGCCACTGTCATATCTGCTCATTGTTTGTTGTTGGGGATTTTTTTTGCATGTGGCTGATCACGTCTCGTAACGACAAATTTTCTTTAAAACGGCTCTCTTGATGAATTCAACAGTATTAGGAAGAATAAGGAATACGAGCCCTTGACTTTGGTCTTTGTTGTCTGCGTTTGCAGCTGACTGAATTATGACTTGCATGTAGGGTTAAAAGTGCTGTCTCCTTTATTTCAGAGCTCTAGGGGAAGATGTTGTCTCTTCTGACATCTTGCGATTGAGATACCTGAGAACAGGTTCAGTAAGAATCAAGTTCCTGAAGAAGACACTACGAATGTATTGAAATAAGGAGCTGTAAACAATTTTTTCCTCCCTGTCGCTTGTGCTGCATAAGAAACCGTACTGTGAAGCGCTTCTCGGACACTCTCCCAGATGTATGAGGTGTGCAAAGCTCACCAGCCAGACTGGCTGCTTTAGTCAGTGGTACTTGCCACGTTTGTGCTGTGTATATAGTACTCTGAAGAGAAATCGCTTTTTTTATGAAATTCCCAGAAGGAACATTTTCTTATGGACAGCTTTTTCTGTATGTATATCCAGAGAGATTAATGCCTAGAGTTGAAAGGCGTTCAGTATACACTGCAAAGTTGGCTTTCCCTCAGCTTTTCCAGATGTATTGTCTCCCCTGTACGCCGGGAACACGCACAGCTGCCTGAGCCACAGATGCAGCCATGGAGCTGCGTGAACTCGTGAGCCACGCCAGGAGTCTCGCCCAGAGCTGGTCCCAGCCGCCGCTGCACGATGTCAGCTGAGCTGTGATGGTGCCGTGCTGATCCCAGCACAGGGCACAGATGGAGTGACAGCCGTCCTGCAGAGGAGAGGCTGCTGAGTTCTACCCTGAGCAAGGGTGCCCGGTCGCCGTCACCTCTGCCAAGTTCTGCGCGCAGGATTGTCCCGTGCCGGGTGAACGCGCTCCTGAGATGCTGAAGATGCGCTGCAGCTTATGACACATCCAGGAGAAGAAGCTTTATAAAATGGCTCAAACCAGCTTGCTGCAGGGAAAGCAGTTTTACTGTAGGGAGTGGGTTTTCCACAAGCTTCAGCACTGCCTCCAGGAGAAAGCGAGCTGCGGCAGCAGCGCTGCCAACAAACCATCTCTTGTAGCCAATCCTGGGAATAACAGCGGTGTTGTCTCCGGGAAAGGAGCTGCCTGGGGTGTGTTGTTGGTAGGAGGGCCCGGCAGTGGGAAGACAGCCCTGTGCACTGAGTTACTGTGGCCAAGCTCACCTGCCAACCTGCAGCGAGGCTTGCATCGCCAGGCCCTGGCCTTCCATTTCTGCAGGGCCCAGGACTCTGACACGCTCTGTGTTGGAGGCTTTATTCGAGGTTTAGTCACACAGATATGCCGCAGTGGACTGATCCAGGGATACGAGGACAAACTAAGAGATCCTGCTATTCAAAGTCTCTTGCAGCCCGGGGAATGCGAGAGGAACCCTGCTGAAGCGTTTAAAAGGTAAAAACAAATATAAAAAAAAACAACCCAACAAAACAACCCTATTGATAACAAACTCAAAATAAAACAAACAAGAAAAATCTGCTGTTTAGGTCTTCCTTCCAGTGAGCCTAAGATGCAGGTAGTTTAAAACATGTTTGTTTCATGGCTCGTTATCTCTCTCAGAGCGTGCAGACTTACCATGGAAAAATCTAACTTTGTCGTTTTAGCTGGCATAAATAAATATTTACTTTTAAAACAAAGTTTATTATTAATAGTGAATTTATTTACATTTGTATGTTAGTACCCTCAGATGTAACTGGATGTTTTGGAAAGACTTGAAAGTAATTGACTTCAGAGTGGAAAATATCTAATCCATGGTCTCTGTGTGCCATAAAGGTAGGGCAGTTGTCCTTCACAGACCTGGAACAGACCTTACAGGACCCTTGGAAAAGCTTCCAATAACGTGCTCTGTCTAAGAGGAAACTGGGCTAATGGATCTCTGGGTCTGGTCCAGCACATCAGTTTTATGTTTGTCTAAAAATATGTGGTAGGAAAATGTCAATTAACTCCTTATGTTTCTTCTCACAATATGCACAGATTGTGTCAAATCTTTATTGCTGCTTCTTCTGTAACTACTTCAAAGTGTTGATGGGATCGGGAATTGATCAAGGAATTGATCACCCTGCCCCTTAAGAGGTTTGTCAGCTGTCTAAGCTGAATGGAAAAGGAACAGACTTTTTTTACTAGTGTTCCTAACAAACCATAGTCTCCTGAGTATGTCACTGATAATTTCTGTGAGGATGAGAGTGTATGAAAGGATAAATTACATGTATATAAGTGTATATCCACAGATACACTTAGAACAATGTGCAGTCTTGAGCACAGCCTGTGTCAGCCTGTGTCTATTGGTCTTTATTCCTTTGGGTCACAGTGAGGGAAAATTCATGAAGGGTAAGGCTTGTCTTCATCAACAGAGCTTCACTTGAATGTGTTGCCAGCATAAAACTTGTCTGGAATATTGGTTAAACTGAATTTTTTGGTACTGTGTAGTGGTGTAACTTTTTGTGGTACTAGAGGGTTTATTGCCTGTTTCCAGTATAAAATTCCTCTCCTCTATTTTTTTCTTTCCTGCCTCCTAGGATTGTGGAGGCAAGTGCTGAGGTTGAACTGTGGTGCTTGCTCTCATTGTCATGGTGGTGTAAAAGAGCCTTCTAGTTCTGATGGCTGTTATGTCCTTGCCTGCTGAATAAACAGGATGCATGTCCACATTGTTCTCAGCATAGTGTCTTAAAACAGAGAGTCTAAACCGAGACTAGTTCTGGATTTTTTGTTTGCTACTAAGTGAATATGCAACTTCTAACAGCTATTAGGGTCCTAATTTCACAGGTATCAAGCCCTCTTAAATTCTAATGAATAAAAACTGTGTGCAATTTAGTGTCTATAAATGGAATAGCAGACTGGCCATCTAGCTTCAGGCAGTCTTTTTAAATCATGAAAGTGGATTAATCTGGTGTGTAAGAGCCTGTTTATGTTTAAAAGTCTATTACAGGGAAATCTGACTAATTTAGTACAGCAAAGTTCTCAGTAAGAGCTGGAATCCTTCCTCTTGTGGAAGTGATTGCTTACTGCACAGAACAGGAGCTAGGTAAATGTCTTTAGACAAAAATGCAACCTAGAAATATAAAATACAAGAGATACTTGTTTAGACTCATTTTTATAAACATAGGGCTTATAAATGATGGGCTGGTTTGAGGAGGTCAATATACATGGTTCTTGGATTTGTACTAGAAAAATAAAATAAGCACAAGATCCAGCAACGGTCATTTCCTTCTCAAATTTTGCAGCACTGATTGTGAACTCCTGGTATTACACCAGAAATACTTATGGGGTAGTACAGCAGCTTCAGTCAAGGAGATTTTTCTTTTCACCCTTCCTGTATTCCCTTGCTCCCACTTATCCTGACCTCCTGCTCTCAAAAGCGGCTGTGGTGGCTGGTCTTGGTTCTCGTGTTTCAGATTTAAGGGAGATGAGGTGTTGGAGACAAGGTGCTGTGCAGGGAATATAAGTTTTCAGCACTGTGGCAGGGGACCAGGAGGTGGCTGCTGACAGCAGCACCACGAGCTTGTTCTGCTGGGTGATACAATCTCTGTCCACAAACAAGAGGCGCTTGGCCACCCCCTCCCCACCATCAGACCCCTCAGTCATTTGTTTGATTGAACTTTTGCTAGTGTATGAACCGTGCAGGGAATGTTTAACAAAACTATGATTTAGCATGTTCCGTGGTTTCTAAGACTTGCCACTGAGCACTTGGATCCTGGGCTCCGGTGTGTTTAGAGTTCATGTTAAGTGGAGGTTGTTGGGATGTGAAATGAGTTCTAGGAGGACTTTCCTGTCAGATGATTGCATCTGTCATTGTGTAAAGGCACTGAAGAAACACAAAGTGCTTCATCGATTCTTGCCTTATTTTAGTTTATTCAGTAGAAGAGGAGAAAGATTCTTCTTTAAAGGCACTGTCAATTTTTTGCTCTGCTTTTTACAGCTGCTCCAGACCCAGCCATGTATTTATTCATGTCCTAAAATGGAAAGACTTCTCTTCATAAGTACTAAACAAGATGATACCACTCTATTTTTGTGCTGATTGTCCTGGAAATACTGAGAAAGAAAAGCTTCTTAATGTCTGGTAACATGCTAGTTTATAAACAATGTAAAGTTTGTTAGCTAAAATGGTGACATGTTTTCCTGAAGGATGTTTCTTAAATAGATTTTCAGCAGTCCTGATGGTCTTAGTGATACATATGCAAGCAGCAACCCTCAGAGTTAAGACGTTTCTCAGCTCTTTAAATGTCTCCTCTTAAAAAGTTCTTATGCATTTATAAGCTTTAAATGCCCTAAAAATTCTTTCAGGGGCAGATCTTCCAAAGAACCAGAAAGGCTGAATTATACAAATGTATTTAGCATTTTGAGTTTGTTGCTGCACTGACAGCTGAGAGAAAGAACAGCTACTTACAGCACTTTTCTTATCAGGCACTCAGTGCTGGAGCAGAAAGCAGCTTAAAATGTGAGTGCTGAACCCTCACACTCAGATTTTCAGTGAAAGTAAAGCAGCAGAAGGGAAGGAAAAGATGTTACAGACACCAGAAGTTAAGAAATGATGTGACAAAAAAAGAATTTAATTCAAAAGGTCCATGAAGCTCTTTTTCCCTGTTGATACAGAAAAGTTAAATTCTGAATAATTTTGTGATGCTGTCTCTAGGGTTGTTTTGGTTTTGCTGCAGCAAGTTTGTGCTTCCAGTGATTTGGTAGGAGTACAGGCAGATAGCATTTATCCAAGGCCACGAGGGCATAGAGCAGCTCTGATACACGCTGTGGAGAGTGCAGAGATTTGTGTAAACCAGGCTGTAGAAAGGCGTTTCCCTTATGTTCCTGGTTTATGTTTGCCAGACAGAGGAGATGACATTAAACACCTTCAGACAGTAGGGAAAGGCACATCATTCCCATGTGTTGTGCTGCAGTTGGGATTGGTGGTGGCAGGCAGAGCTTGCTTCATTCACAGCCCAGAGAGTGTCTGTCACTGGAAATGTGGGCATGGTTCACCCTGCAGAGCTGATTCTTTTTTGCAGCCATTGCTCTGGAGTTTGAAAGATACCCAAGACCAGAAGATACTAAATAACATCATGTTTTTAAACTCCTACCAAACTCACCTTCAGTGTGTGTTGATCTGGTACAAACTTAAACTGAACTTCGAATTTTGCTTGGGTGTGTTGCTGTAATTAGTAAATCACCAAAAAATGGTAAATTTCCACATCTCCCAGCAGGTTGGTGCAGGTGGAGGTGCTTTGCTCTCACTCACAGGTGAAGTTTTTTTCCAGCTTCTGGGTGTCTTTTCAGGGAATTTCAAATCTTGTCAGACTTTTCACATCCTTATTTCTCACATACTAAATTTGGGTCAATGGTGTCCAACTGATTTTCTGCTTGTGAGATATCCTAACATTTTATTACTAAAGTATTTCTCATACAACTACTTTAATGTAAGAGGGTCTAAGTGATTTTTATCAGGAAAAAGAATGAAGCTGTGAATTCAGATTTCCACTCTACTGCATTGCTAAAGTTGCATTCCCATGCAAGTAGATGTCCCTGATCAATAGAGACCCAAAAAACCCAGAAATTTAAAAGAAATAAAGCACAAAACCAAATCAGAAAGAGCTGCTGAACAAATCTATTACTCTTTAAGAGCTTCACAGAAGTTCTCTGAAGCTGATGTTACATCTCTCTACCAAAAGTGAATATAGGGAAGCTGTATCCCAGAGCTTAAGTATGTATATATATATATATATTTTTTTTTTTTTCAGAAAGGACACCAGATTCTATGCATGCTGGTGCTGAATTCAGTGCAGTGGTTCCTTTTGCAGATTCCCAGACTATCAGAGCTTTTCTTCTGTTTCTAATTCCTCATCTCTTCATGAGCATCAGATTTGCCTTGTGATTTAACGTGGCCAATAATGTTGAGTGATTAATACTTTTATAGTTCTCTTGAATATGCAAATACCTGTAGACTTGAGTGTAAGAAAGAGGTGTGAGAGGTCATGTAAGGTTCTGTGCTGACTGCAAGTTTGAAGCAGGGGTTCATGTTGATTAAATTTGAAAGCCGTGTATGAGTTGTGTGAGTCAGAGCCTGTGCCAATTGCTGTTATCTATGTAAAGTTCCTTCTGCCTGCTTGGAGAACTCCAAAGGGTTGAGCCTCTGGTGTTTTGTCTTTGGCAATGTAATGGAAACCTCATAAAGGGCAGAATTCAGAGGAAAAACCTCTGAGTGCCAGCCAGAGCTAACAAGCATTTCCTTGCCCCAGCCCTTCCCCTGTATTGCCTTTCCGTGCTACTAAGTTATTTATCTTTTTCTTCCCTCTTCCCTCAAGAGTCGTGTATCATCAGAAAGTTGCAAATTGTAGGTGATAGAGTTTTTACTCCTATCTAAATGATATGGGAATAACAAGTTTTATTCCAAGTTCTGGATTCTTTGTCTGACAATGTAGAAAAACAGTGGTTTGTTCAGCAAACCTTCTGTGACTTTTGTCCAGGGACTTTCAATCTGCAGTACTGAAGTGCATTTTTCCTGCTTAGATGAAGGAAAAGATTCAGACATTGAGTTGTAAACGATGACAGATGAAGTGTGAAGAAGCTGTTCATTTTTAGAACTCTTTGTACCATCTTTGAAGTCAGTAATATAATTAAAATTATAATGGGTTGTGTAGGCTTTATTGAGCAATTAACCAGTGAGCTTTTTGTTGGTTTGGAGTAGCCTATTCTTAATTGCAAAAATCTGAATGCATTTTGGAGTGAATTTGAGATGAATTAGGAGTATCCTGACTTTGTAGGGTACAACCCTACAAGCTTGGGAGTTTTCCTTGCTAGTGAATTAACCACAGCATGTGCTTCTATTGCAGTTTGCAGCACCCCAGTTCCAAAACTGCTGAGAAAAGGTGAGAGGCCGCACACTGGAGACAGTTAAAGATACCTGAGCTTGGGCTACTGAAAACCCAAAAGCTGCTGGGATTTCTATCAATTTACTTTAGAGGACATTAGTAATTCAGTATTAATCTTTCATAGGTGATACATGACTCAGTTTTTGTCACCCAGGTCTCAGACTGTCTGGGAGTGATCTACCTCTTTTTCTCTAATCTACTTCCTTCTGGAAGGGGCTGCTGCAGAGGCTTTCCATGTGCTTCCAGAGCTTCAGTTCAATCTTGGGAGCTGTAGCTCTCCAGTGGTTGCAAGAAGGGTGTGAGTATACAGATTTTGTTAGACTCTCTTGCCTTTGTTTCTACCATTCATAGCTCTACAAAATTAAGGACTAACTGTATCCTGTGACATGCAAAGGATCTGAATGTGTAACAAATTAATTTACAAGACTCTTTAAAGAAGTAAGTTAAACCTCCAGTGTGTTTGTTATACATTTACCACATGTAAAGTTCAAATGTGCAATTGACAATTGAGAAGGTTGGAAGGGGAGCTCAGAAAAACCAAGTCCAGCATCTCCTTCACCAGACAGAAAAAGATGCTGGCTTCATCTGCTCTTATGTTTCACAGTTCTTCTAGGAAAAAAAATCCATATGTTAGCCTGCATTGATTTCTTCTTGCTATAATCCAAGTTTTTTACTACTTAGAATTTATTCTCCATGTTTCTGGAGAGCACCCTTTCTTTCCTTTTTGGGACAGCCTTTTACATCTTTAAATACAGCTTTTTTCTCTTTCATTTCAGCCTGAAATTCAGTAATTCATTTTGTTAGTGTGTCCGCAGAGGTCACACCTAAGAATGTGGCATTAAAAATCCCTTACATGAATAAAAGTTTCGTTTCTAAAAGGAATTTTTCTTACCAATGTTTTAGATGTGTAAATAGGCAACATTCTACTTCTGTACTTTCCCAGATTTTTGTCCCTTCCTGCATCTTTCACTTATGCTTGACTAGAATCCTGAAGCTGGTTGGACCCTAGCCCAGAAGATCTTGATCTGATAGAAGATTGAATTCTCCTTTTAGTAGGAGTTTTCATTTAAAAACTATCTCATTACAGTTAAAATCATGTTGTTTTGTTTATCTGTGGTTTATTTAATGCTCAACAATGATGGAGGCAAGATACCAACTGAAAATCATACCAATTTATGGGTGAGATGAGAAACTATTTCTGTAAGAGCATGCCACAAGAGGGTTAAAAAGAATCTGCCAACACAGCCTGTCTTTCCAGTGGAGTTGCAGAAGGTAAATTTGCTTTTGTGAGAGCATCTTGACTGTGCTGGAACTTCTGAGTGTTTATGTGTGACTGGGTCTTTAGGCTTTTAACTGGAGCTGGGTTTCATAGGAAACTCTGTGTTCTGGTGTTCTCCAGCCCATTAGAACCGTTGAGCTTTGCCTGAAGCTTAAGTACTTTGTGGCATGTTTCTCTTTAGGCTTTTCCCTTAAATCTGTGGAGTTAACGGGTCACATAGCAGCAGTCAGTGTTTCTGCCAGAGCAAGCTGTATGTTCCTCTTTCATTGTATGGAAGCACAGCCTACAGACTGAACATAATACCGTTTAAGGTTTTAACCTTTTCAGATTAAATTACCATAAGAAAGTTTCCCCGAGGCATTTTAATAATGACAAGTTACATAGACCTTTTTGTCTTCTACTTCTATAGGCATTAACATTTTGGCTTTAATCAACGTGGCTCAGACTTAAACCTTACAGGTTTTCCTATAAGCTGTTTAGTTAGATGGACCTTCATAGCAATTCTTACTTGTTAATTATTTCCCTTCCCTTCAGTTTTCTGTGCACATGTTCAGAGCTTGTGCAAGGGTTTAGGTTTCTTTTCCTGTCTTCTTTTTCAATGAAAAAATGAAAAGGATTTGGTGGATTGTGAAGTAGAAAGGATGTAGTGTGTCTTATATACTGGGAGAAGATAGCATTGAAATATTGCCTCCTGAAAGCCATGACTTGAAGAGGTTTCAGTTTCTTGTGTGTGATGATGTGTTCAATACGCTGGGAATGGTGAGAAATCTTCTGTCTTTGTCCAGGAGCAGGAGTGTCTCCAATAGTTAATGTCTTTACATTTTATGATTGAAGAATGACTGCTGAAAAAGAAATAATCAGGCCAAAAAGGCAGGAAAATAATTACATTGACCCAAGGGTTGAGTTGTACAGAGGTGTTCAAAGTATTGCAGAGGAGGTGCCAGAAAGAATGGAGGTGGGTAGGTTCCTGGTGTGCTTGTTGACATCAAAATGTGAGAAAATAGCATGAAAATAGAACTGAAAATGGGATCATGAAAAGAAGGCAATTGGGGAAATGTACATCATGAAGAAATAAAAGGGGCAAAACAATTGCTATAAAATTCCTCTCTCTGTCACATTTGCAGATAACTTCATACAGAGTGAGGGCTGTGCAGGCAGGTCGGAGGCCATCAGACTTTTGGGCTCAGTTGTGGTTGCTGCTGTTTAAATTGATGGGGTGAGAGGAAGGCTGGAATAAAGGATCGTATGTGATGAGTGGACTTGGAGTCCACAGACCACCAGCAGTGTTTTTACCTTGGGTTTTTTTCTTTGTCATGTCCTAATAAGAGCTGGTAGTGCTTATGTGGAGAAGGGAAGGTGGGCACCTTGCATAAGATGGAAGTTGTGTGCTACAGATCTGTGATATCTTAGAACACGAGAGAAGGAAGGTCCCCTGGCAGCACCTTATTTTAGGTTATTGGGAAGGTGGGCACCTTGCATAAGATGGCAGTTGTGTTCTACAGATCTGTGGTATCTTAGAACATGAGAGAAGGAAGGGGCAGCACCTTATTTTAGGTTATCTGCAGTATCATGGAGTTGTCCTGGAAGAAGGAGAGCGCTGTTCAGAAGTTCTAGGTCGGTCAAGGAAAATACCAGCAGTGTAGAGATGACAGTAACAGGCAGGTAGGAATGAACCTCAGGAGGAAAATCTGTTCAGAATGGGATTACAGCATGATCTCCATCTTAGAGCAGTTAATTAACAAGTCTTGGTTTAACTACATCAGCTCTCCTGCAGCGATAGTGAGCATGACACACTAAGCTGTCTATACTTTCTCTACACTTTCCTGGAGTCGAGTTCAGCCGGACATTAGAAAAAAAGCACAGTTTGTAGGTAAAGTGAAGCTGATCCATAAGAGAAATTGTGTCTATAGGATCTTGGATTACCCTAAATGATCAAAGTCTAACAGATGGAAACTTCAGCAGTCAACAGCACAACACCAAATCATTCTGTGTTTCTGTGCTTTTTTTGTTAATGCCTTCTTTAATTTTAAATGGTGGTTTTCATCCACAGTAAACAATTTGTGTATGAATAATTGGAGGGAGGAAGTGGGAGTTGGTAGTTTCTATCACTTGTTGTATTGTAGCTAAGGCTAATAAATATGAGGCTACAAAATCAGTTCCAAAGCTAAAGACAACAGTGCAGTAAGATTATAGAATCAGGGTTACACAGGGCTAACCTCACAGTGTTTCTTGAGAGTAAATTTTGGTGGCAATACAGAAAGCATGAATTGGAGCTTTACAGGCAAAACAGAAAAACTGTATCTGCTGGGGGCTGGGGATGGAAAAACCCAAACTACAAAGTAGCTGATAAGGCCCCAGAGTGATGCACGAGGAACATTTGCTGTGAATTGTGCTTTGGGGAGTATGGGAGAATAATTTTGATGGGACACAGGAAAGCTGCTCCATCTGTTTCCTCTTCAACTAAGTGCAATAAACATTAGGATAGCCTGTTTTACTAAGATGGAAAATAAGATGGATAAGGATATGTGGTAACAAAGAGAGTAGGAAAGCTGTCTTAAGTGTGCTTGACTAGGAAGGTAAATTCTCAACAGCTTTTCATCTGGTATTTGTGCAGAGGATTTTCTCAAAATGAGGCTGGACAGTATAATCCTGCAATCAGTTCAGCAGTGGAAGTGTGAGGTGCTTTGTGATGGTGTGCAAGACATGAGGCAGGCAGGTGTGGAGCAGCTTGATTAGGGAATGATCAAGATTTTAAAATGTCAGTTGTTGATTAGCCTGGTTCTTCCAGGCTGGAAGTTCAAGAGCCCCCTGTTCTGAAGGAGCAGTTCAGTGTTGAAACAGCCACTTCAGCTCCTCGTCTTCCTGCTTCCCAGTCTGTAATGTTGGGTTTTTTTCCCTTTGGAATGCACAGGACAAATCTAATTAATTTGGGGATTGTCAGACTGACTGCAGTAGTGATGGTGGCTCTTTTATTGTGTGTGTTAATCTACTGTATTCTCTTTTATGGTCATGGCATGATAGAACGTAGTAAAGAAGCATATAGCCTGACAACAGGCCCACAATTGAATTTATTCAGTGCAGTTTTCTACCTGCCTCATCTGGGAGTTGTTCTGTTTCTTTTTGTGCTTAGCAGTTCTCTCATGCCAGCAAATACAATCATATACCTGGAAAGAAATATCTGTTCCTTCAGTTGTGTTTATGCACTGCATAAATAGAAACAGAAAAAAGAAAGGGATTTTTGTCTATCTCCAAAATGTAGAATAATACCTACAAATTCAAATGCCTGTAAAGCTACAAGAATTTCAACTCCGTTGTGTAGTAATGTGTTCAGATAACACAGCTTATAGAAGTTACATTTTTGTTTAACAAAGAAATATTAGTTTTGCTACAACTAGGCAATCAGGTAGTTAATAAGGAAAGCTGAAAAGACTGAATGTATGTGTATATGTGTGTATATATATATATTTCCCTCATTGTACCTTTGATTTCATAAATTATTTAAAACTAACCTTGTAATTTTGATACATTCTGCTGCATATATAAACGTGGTCATTTTATTATTGTGGTGCCCCACTCTTACATGTTGCATTTCAACAACAGGCTTTTGAATATTTGCAAAGTAAGTTGTTATCTAAACTTTACATGTATGCAAAATAATGTGAAGTATAGGCAATTCTCTCATTTCTACTAATGATAGTTTTCAGTGAGTCTGATTTGATGCTTTCATCTCATGCATCTGATCTAAAGCATACATTCTTTGGCACCTCCTACTTTTTTTTAAAAAAAGAGATGGATTTGCAGGAAAAAATAACATTGAGAACTTAATTGATGCTTGATAGAAAGAAAAACATTAATTTTTGACCCTAAGTAAAGAGCTTTAAAGCAAAACCTGGTGGATGACAAATTCCAGGAATAAATCTAAATAACAGCAACTTAGACAACAGCTCAAAAACTGGGGATGGAGGAGGAGGGGAAATAGGCTTAGTCATGTAGGTCATGGGACAGGCAAGAAGATAAGTCAGGGAGTAATCAAATGCCTTAGGTGTCTTCATACTAATGGAAAAAAGGTAAGGGGTGAACAAGCAGAACTGGAAATTTTAGTGTACAGTCAAGATTGAGTTCAGTGCTCTAAAAGATCTGTCAGGATAACTTGTATAACAGGTATGTGTTTGGAAAAAGTAGCTTGTTTTGTACATAATATGCTTGCTTGTAGTTCTAGACTAAAGTAAAGAAATTTAAGCACCTGGGGAATCTGAATAAAATACATATATCACATGTGGTGGTAGCCCTGCATGTGGGATTTCTACTTGCAGGTTTGTTGGTAAGCCTGATCTTCCATGGACTGTAAATGAAACTGCCTATCAGACCACCTTGTGTGTCTGAGAGTTGACCTGCTTTGTCCAAACAGGGCTTGTGGTAACTCAGAGAGATTCCCTCACCTCAAAACTTTTGTAAAATTCCAAGTGCTTTACCCCACCAAAACAGCAAGCTCAAGTAAGCTAAGCTGCTTTAAGATAACAAGTGGTGTCATCCATGGCATAGAATTTGGATGATAATGTCTGTCTCTGGTAAGTTAAAAATTTGAATAACAAATAGGAGATAAACATCAGCTGGGAAGGCATGGTACGAGCAGGAGTCTGCCAGTGACCATGCTTCTGATGTCAAAGAACAGAGAATAGTTAGTGGGGAGACATAAACTAGCTTCAGTCAGATTGGAAAAATCAGCTGAGGAAGTGAAATCTTTTGGGTATAGTGACTATGAAATGATCTTAAATGCTTGTGTTGGGTTAATGGTTGGACTCAAAGGTCTTTTTATAGAATCCTAAATGATTCTATGAGTCTTTGCTTAGAAGGGGAGGAGGAAGAAAAGCAAATTAAAAAAGATGGAGATGTTCACCATCTCAGAGGGTTTGTGAGTAAGATCTGATGAAGACAAATGTAATGAAAGAAAGGAACTGGCTGGGAAGAGCACTGAGGTTGCAAAGCACTGTATTAAATGTCTGGTTCAGTGAAACTGAGCTCCTCCTCACTCACATGTTAAACTCCAGCAGGAAGGTGGCAGGAAGAAAATAGAGCAGCCACTAAATGTGAAAGTGAAAGAGTAATGTAAAAATGAGAGCAAGACTGCAAGTTCCAGGTGCATTGATGGTGTTTCCTGTGAGGTATGTTTTACAAGAAGTAACTCCATTTATGTTAGCAGAAAAAAGACAATAGCCACCAAGTGTTAGTCTGCTATTCCTTGGGGAGAAAAAACTGATAACAGTAGGAAAGATAAAATTTCAATGCTCCTGTGTATTGCCCTTTCTTTAAAAACAGTAATTTTGCAGTCAGCTAACATAATTAAAAGTAGCAAGAAATAGGTAAGGTCAAAGAAAAACAGCCCAGGCCAAAAACCTCAAAGAGATATCCAGTATAGAATTGGTGAGATGTTCTCAAACTGTTACTGATTGTCTGCAAAGCAGAGGTTATCTTTATCAGGATTGCTGAAAATTCAGAGTTGAAAGAACAATTTGTGTATTTAGTGCCTTGATTTAAGAAGGATATAAAAGGCGTGGGGAATTAGAAATGTGTCAGTCGAGATGAGAAATGTCAGAAGAAATAATCAGACAAACTGTTTGCAGACAGCTGAGAGATAACAAAGAGGTGAAAAACAACTAACATGGTATGACATGGTTTGGTTTTGATAAATTTAATCTAATGTCTGTTTGGAAGAGTCACAGGACTGGTGGATAAGAGATAACCATAAATGCCACCTTGTCTGCAGGAAGGCTTTACATGCATGAGACTGGTGCAAACAGCCCATGTGCAAGGTAGAACTATATTTGACTACATGGAATAAGAGATTAGTAACTGTGCTTAATTATCAGTACTCCACTTTCAAACTGACATCGCACATCAAGTTGGTTTCATACCAACTTTTTCTTGTGGCTTTTTTTTTTTTTTTGCTTTTCAATCTGTTCCTTAATTCTGTCAGGTGACTGGAGATAAATGGTTATAAATTTTGGGTACTGCTGGCTTCCTGGTAATCAGCCTGGTGTTATCTGTGGGGCAGAAGTTACAGGGCTGGAAGTACAAGGCTTGAATTGCAGGAAAGCAGGTAAAGGTTAGACACAGGAAGGGAAGGAGAAAACTTCCCAGTTTCAAGAATACTGAAGCACTGGAATGGATTGCTTAGGGAGATAGTATTGATTTGTGGAAATCTTCAGGAGTGCCTAGGCTTGTGTCTCAGGGATGGCAGATGTAGAGCTCATCC
>NW_005054435.1:1719138-1749513 GCF_000277835.1 Geospiza fortis | reverse complement strand
GCGTGGCAGTGGACTAGGTGACATTTCTGTCACTATAAAACAGAACTGGGACAGTTTGTTTTGAATACGTTGCCTTTTTTTTTTTAATTACATGTTTGGGGAAAATCTTTTCATTGTCTTGTGTGCTGTTCCCCTCTTTGCCTTTGGGGACACAGATTTGTATGTCAGACTCGGTGCAATTCAGAATTTATTTGATGTTAGGACGTATGGCAAGTATATTCCATTTAAAATACAGTCAGCCTGCTCCTGGTAGCAGTTGTGCGTGGTTTTCAGGCACAGTTGTCTGTCCTTTATAATAGCCAAGTTGTTTGCAAACTGTTCTGGGCAGTCCACTATTACACCAAAATATTTGCTCTTAAGGCTTCTATTTTCTGAGGTCTCAAGTAAATCCACAAGTAGATCTACTGGCTGTGCTTTGTAGCCAGAAATCACCTCTGTATTTGTGTGAGACTGTAGGAGGGCTCTAATCAATACCCAGGGTCCAGCATGGCCTGTTTCTGTGGGACCAGTGGCGCTGGTTCCACCATCAGCTCTGCCTTTGTCTGGCCTGATGCCCTAGAGCTGCCTTTTGTGCTCTCCTGCTGGGGCTGCAAGTCTGCCTTACAATTGCAGATAAAATCCAGGTTGCTACAAGACATTGCAAAATCAGGTATTGAGTTGCACAAGACTTGCCTGCTGTTTCTAATTCACCACTTCTGAAAAGGCCAGACCCTCGATTTACATCTGTGTGCTTCACCTAGAGCTTTCCCAATAGGTGATTCTCAGGGTGGGTTTTGTTTAGTTTTTCTGCTTTCTGCCCCTTCCTTCATAGGATTAACCGTGGTTGGGTAAAATTGTTAGAGCCAGTTTGTCTTCCTGTGCAGCCTGCAAATAAATAATTTACTAGAAACAATAATCTGTATTACACTGTAGCCCAGGAGTGTGCCTTAATTCCAGTATTACACTTTGTCAGAAAGTGATAATCAGCTGCAGTGCACTTTATCTTGTTGAGAAAGTACGGAACAAGTACCTCGATAACCAGATCAGATCTGTCAGTGTGTACACAGGTGTGCCCACATCCAACTGGGTCATTTCACTTTCGCCTTATGGATTCTGTTTTTAAAGTGTGGAATTGTTGTGTGCTTCACAGCCCTCGTATTTCATAAATATTCCCAGATAGTTAAGGGGTCCTCTGTGTCTGTTTTTCTGGGTGTTATTCCAATTAGTAAGAAGGAAAAGCCTGTATTCCACATGTATATAGTGCCAAGAATTGGGGTGGTGATACACAGAAAGCGGCTATTGATTTGATCATTAATTTCCCTTTTAATCATTAGCCAGAATGCATTATAAGGCAGGTAAATAAACTGTTTACTGTAAG
Organism: Geospiza fortis; assembly: GCF_000277835.1. Classification (NCBI taxonomy): domain Eukaryota; kingdom Metazoa; phylum Chordata; class Aves; order Passeriformes; family Thraupidae; genus Geospiza; species Geospiza fortis. The sequence goes on along the minus strand of NW_005054435.1, from coordinate 1,748,156 downwards.
TCATCCATAAGACGTAAAGGCCTTGTCACAGGACAAAATAAAACTCACTCTTCTACAAACAGTGCTACAAGCAATTTGTAAGGATGCTCTGGTTTTTCTTTCTGTGTGAATACAGCTGCTAAAAGTACTTGGAATGAGGCTAATATTTTATCAGCTGAACAGCAGGAACTGCCAATTTTATTAGAAGTTAAATTCACCTTTTCTTTTTTTATTGCGACCTGTGCCCCAAATGCAGTTTGGAAAACAAAAGAGAAAATGCAGCTATTGGTGTAAGTCTGTCTTTGCTGAAGCTTCTAACAGTCTTTAACAGCTTTATCTTCGCTGGCTCCATGCTTTTAAATGCAAATTGAGAACTGGGGGTGGTGGGGACAGACAGCTTTAATGGATTATGCTCCCTGCTAACCAGCCCCTGGATTATTACAATATACAAATGAACATGTGTCTGTAAGCATAGGAGAAGCGAGCTCTGGTGTTTGCTGTCACTTGTGAGAATTTTTCAACTAGGGATGATTACAAAATACTTGGAGTTTAGCATTTTGTTTTCTATTTTTAGGCATTTAGAAGCTCTTAGGTTTACTCCATGAGCAGTGGAAGTAGTGAAAACTCTATTGTATAGATTCATGCCCTTGGGTACCTGTGTCCCTAGGTGTCCTCCACTGGCCTGAGCTCCCCTCTGTAGTGTCTGTACAACATAATTCCTTCTCCTTTCCCTGGCATGCAGCTCCTCCAGCTCTTAGCTGCCCTGCAGAGCCTTCTCCTTGCCTGTGTGTTCCCCTGGGCACAGCAGAGCTTCTGCTGCATCTCACTGAGAGGCAGCAGCATCAGCTTTCCCCTCAGTGGTTAGGATTTTTGCTAGGTCTCAGTCTGTGATTTTCAGGCAAAAATCCCACTGCTGCTTATGTTGCTGGCAAAAATTACTACAACATTATGTAAATATAGCTGGCTTATTTACAGTCTCACTGTGCACTTTATTTTCAGTTTTTGCCAATACAACATAAATGGAAGTAAGTGTCTTAAAAATCACGTTGTGAAGGGCTGTGATATATCATTTTGTAAAGCACTTACAAGAAGGAAGATGCTTGTTAGCTTTTCTGAAGATTGAGATGTGTGCTTGGAAAAATATTTTGTTATACACCAGGTATTGTTAAACTCTTTATATATAAATACATAATCACAAAGGCATTGATCCAGTATCTACAGAGGCATAGTCCTGATCAATGTGCAGGATTTAGGAATATGACAAATAGCTGGTGAATTTCTTCAAGGAATCTGGTGCAGAAAGTGGGAAAAAGCAGGAGGAGGCTGTGTGGAGTAATGATGTTGTCTGCTTCTTTGCGAATTTGGTGCTTCTCAGGATACAAGTTGGAAATACTGAGATATAATCTCTTGAGGGTGTCCCAAGAAGCACTTTGTTAAAGCTTTGTTACACTGTTCAGGAAAGGAAAGAGCTCAGTAGTAGTAGTACAGCAGATTTCCAAGTATGTAATTTCTGTCATAAAATTTGAACCTTGTCATGCTTTGCTAAAAGTAGCAGCACTTGGAGTCTGACAAATCAGGGGTAGTGGTTGTGTTTTTCTTTGGGTTTTTTTTTTTTGGCCCTGTGTCTTCTGGCCTGCTTAGGAGATGATTTTTATACCCTTGTTCTGTGTGTTTGTCAGCAGAGAATGCTGACAGCTGGGTAGAGAAACAGGAGCCCTTCTAGGATGCTGCACTCCCAGTTTAAGTGGGATACAGCTTTTTTATACACAGTCAAATATGAGGAACACATTATGATTTCTTTTGCCCTTGGAGCCACTCATTAATTGCTATTTGGCAATGTGTTTGCTTTATTCTTTTTTTTTCTCTTATTTAAATAAGTATGTGCACTCCTCTGTGACTCCTTTCAGCTTTTGTGGACAGCGCCGCTGTCTTTCTGCTCTGTTCTGTTGTGTCTTTGTGCTTTTGTGGATCCAATCAAAATCTCAAGGCCAGCCATAAGCAGAACTTCAGCATAGTTTGTGTATATTCCTTCCATGTGTGGAAAATCATGTTTGCATGGGTTCAGTCAACTCAGTAGCAATCCTGAAGAATTCTATGGGATGGCTCATTGTTCTGAGGAATTCTTGTTTGCTGCAGAGCATGTAAAACATCTTTGCTCTGCATAAGTAAGTCATTAGATTGAACTCCATCTTTTAAAATACCTAATTGTGCTGTTTTCTCTGGAGATTTTGTATTTTTACAAATATCCAGGTTAACTTGGGGCTTTTTTAATGATCACCACTTTTATAAATGTATTAAATATAACAGTTGTAAAGATAAAGCTGTTACCCTTTCAGAAGGTAAAGAAAATCAACTTCCAATCTTTTGAGAGGCACTCTGCAATTAAGCAATCTGTTACAACAATCTGTAGATGAATCACCCTTGAGGGAAGTGCTTTAAAGACCTTGTTAATTCCGTGTTGATTTATGTTATTTTCCTGTGTAATCAAGAAATGGTAGGGGAGTGGAATTACTAAGTCCTGTTATGGAGGCAAACACAGACTCCTAGGATGGTGTAGAAGAGACCTTTGAGATCACTGACCCAGTACTGCCCAGTCCACCACTAAACCATGTCTTGGGAGAAGAGACTGATTTAGGGAGGGTTCACTCAGTGCCTCTGTCCAGATCAGCAATAAAGAAACAGAACTGGCCCCAAAACTGAGCCCAGGCAGTGCCACTTGTGACCCACCCCCAGCTGGGTTTAACTCCCTTGCCGTTCTCTCTTTAGACTGCACCATCCAGCCAGTTTGTCCAGCAGGGTGATGAGGGTGATGCTGGCAGAGGCTTTACTGAAGTCTGGGTAAACAACATCCACAGCCTTGCCCTCATCCCCTGGGCAGGTCACCCTGTCCTGGAAGGAGATCAGGTTGGTCAGGCAGGACCTGCCTTTCCTAGCCCTCTGCTGTCTGGGGCTGATCCCCTGGCTGTCACATAATGGGATTTCTGGCACATGAGCACAGCACTTCCCAAAAAGTTTCACTGCTGTGTTCCTTGGCATCCGCTCTGAACTCGTGATGTGAAGTGTCTTGGAAGAACAGAATTTTATCAAGCAGTTTCAAAGGGCACTTAAAGAGAAAGCCTGATCAATATCTTGTTAATGCCACGCTTTTATTAATATTGCTCTAAGCTGGGAGAAGTCATTGTGCCTCATTTCTTATGTGCATATATTTTTCCTAGTGCAATTTAAATTATGTTAAGATTCAGAAGTACAAGTTTTGTGAATTGGAAAGAAGCAGAGCACAGGGAACCAAGGGGCTGTGGAATAGCATTTTGTGGAGCAGCTTCAGTGTGCTAGGACTTGTCTGCCTGGGAAAAAATAGCTCAGAGAGGCTGTGGTACAAATGGCATAGATAGTGGGAATATGAGATTACTGCTCACTGCCCCTTCCAGTCAGAAGTTGAAGAATGTCAAATGGAACAAGGACATTTTGGTTTTTAAACCACAAAAGGAAGGGTTATTTCATGCAGTGTGCAGCAAAGCTGCAGTCAGCCTTGCTGTTGTGAATGCCAGAGCCTTAAACCAGTTCCTACAAGACTTGGACAGACCTGTGGAAGGAAGTGTGGTCAGTTAAGGGATGTTAAATGCAGAGACTGAATCTCAGAAAGTCCCTGGAAGCAGTGGTGGCTGAGAATAATGGTAAAATTTGGTCTTCTAGTGCTTGCCCAGTGCTTACATTATTCCTTAGACATCTGCTTCCAGCCCTGTTTGGAGGCAGAGTGATTTGGGAATTTTCCCAGACAAGACTGTTTGCTTTTCCTGGTGGGGTTCCCAACAGGTAAAAACTGACACAAGAATGTTTCTGGATGCTCCTAAAGTATTTTGTAGGCATTTTGTTAGGGTCACATGGATTTTAAGTGAGATTTTTAATTTAAGATAACCATTACCATTTCTTCATATCTCATAGTGACATTCATTCTCAAAAAGTAATTTCATACAGAGAACTATGTGAGAAGAAAATCAGTTTTGATAGGGAAAGAAATGTTGCAGGAAAAATGCCTTGACACAAATAGCTGAGGGGCCAAGGCAGCATTTTGGTGGAGGAAGGGGTGGAAAATGTGGTCATTTCCAACTGCCTCCTTTCATTGTGGGATTGGCATCACTTGGGAAAGTAATTTTAACCTCATGGCTACTTTAATTTCCTGTTCTGTAAATTGGTAGCTGCTTAACTTCCCAGCCTAGTGGGCAGTGATTCCAGTTGGAAGTCAGGCATCCTCTGAAGGAGTACCTAGCTGGGGAACTACCAAAGAGTTCCAGAAGTCTTGTGCTTCTGGAAAAAAAAAAGGAGAGAAGGCCATGTTTTAAGATCCATGTAATACTTAATATTTTTAGATCACAAGTATTCTGTACTTCCTTTTTATACCTCTGAGGAAATTTCCCCTCTAGTCTGTTCTGCTACATTCTGTTGTTACTGTCAGACATGAAAAGTGCACCACTGTTTCCATTTTGCTTTTTTTCTCTGTCAGAAAACCAGAAAGTAACAAACCTCCCCCTAACAAGGCTTATGAATAATTTCTGAAGTGGGTTACATTCTTGCATTAACAGGCAGGATTCTCCTATATTCCCATTTGAATGCTTGGTAGGTGATAATGTGTTGGCCAAAGTCTTCTGAAGGTAAATTTGTTCAGTAAAATAAATGAAAAAAGGTTATTATGGTCTTGAGTAAAACAAAAAATACTTATGATGGGTATGCCTTCTGGACATGTGCAAACCGCAAATTTACAAGAGAGTAAACTGTCAGATATGTATTTTTCTCACCTCGTTTCATTTTCCAAGTCCTTATACTATAAAGTCAAAGTTTACTTGCCAAGTGTATTTAAAGATAATTTAGTCAGTGAAACTCACAGGCCTAAATCACTATGAAGTTTCCCAAAAAATAGTAGCATAGTGTGGAAATACTGAATAGATGCATGATGGTTATGTAGTGCTATTTAAAGATACAAGTAAATGCAGTGAGGTATATTTTTAAGAACCACCTGCTAAAGAGAGCAACAGTAGATGCAAATTTGAAATTTTTAGCCACACAATCAGATGTGTTGTTAGAGCTGCATCCCAAGGATGCAGATAATCCTTTCCCAGTAACAGGAGCTTGGCAACTTCAATATAAATAAAAGCTAATACATCAAAGTCACTACCGAATGCCTCCGTCTGCTACTAATTTGCATTGTATTTGTGAAGGTATGGCAGAAATTCTGTTCTTTGTAATAGTGTTATTCATTCTGGCTTGAACTCTTTGAGCTTTGATATTTCATGTGTCTTTCAGATTTTTGTTTCATGACCAGCTATTGTTCACTATTGGTTTCTGATAAGCAGTAGCAACAGCTTTGGCAGGGACAACAGTAGTGAAGTTCTTAAGCTTCAGGCCAAGTAGCTTCGTAGTGAAGCAATGTTTTTCCAAGTCTTCTAATTGAACACTATTACATAATTTTAAAGTATTGTTATAAATTAGAAGTTCATGAAAAATAATGGTGCCTAAGCAAGAACTACATCACTACCTACGTGTTCAAAGTATTTCTTTTCGTTTAGTCTACCTCAATATTTTGCATGGTAGCTATTTTCAAAAAGTAACTTTTCATTTTAAGTTGATCATAGCTTAGTCCTGGATGCCTGTGACAGTCAGTGTATTGTTAAATGCATTTAAAACACCGATTTTGTGCTGTGTTCTTCCAGGTGCATTCTGCTGCCTCTCTTGGGAATGAAGCCCCCTCAGCAGAGCCTCTTCATGCTGGTGGACTCGGTGGACGAGGGCTGTAACGTTTCTGAGGGTGAACAGACTTCCACAAGTTTGTCTGGGACCATAGCAGAGATTTTAGCCAGCCACTTCGAGTTCTTCCCTCCCTGGCTGCTCCTCCTGTGTTCTGCCCGCAAGCAGAGTAAAGCTGTTACAAAAATGTTTACAGGTGAGCACAGAGCACGGGAATTGTTTGGGACCTGTACCTAGGATGTTGTCATTTCCAGCCCTGGGGATGGTGGGAAGCACTGCTGCATGCTTAGTTCTAAAAAAATGACAATAGCAAAAATAGTAATTGTATAAAACACACATCCCTGTGTGGTATTTTCGGGGTCCCCCGTGGCAGGAAGGAAATGATGACTCTGACTCCATGTTCTTAGAAGGCTCATTTATTATTTTATGGTATTATATTATATTAAAGAATGCTCTACTAAAACTATACTAAGGAATAGAGAAAGGATACTTAGAGAAGGCTTAACAAGATATTAATGAAAAACTCGTGACTCTCTGGAGTCCCGATGCAGCCTGACCATGATTGGTCATTAAGTCACAACAATTCACAGGTTGGATAAACAATCTCCAACCACATTCCAAAGCAGCCAAACACAGGAGAAGCAAATGAGATAATATTCTTTTCCTTTTCTCTGAGGCTTCTCAGCTTCCCAGGAGAGAAATCCTGGCTGAAGGGATTTTTCAGAAAATATGATGGTGACATCCCTGTTTCCCAAGGACTGTGGAAAGCTTAAATCCAAACATTTTAGAGTTAAATTTTATCTTTGCAAAGCATCCACGTTCTCTTCAGTGTCTTGGATTTTCCTCTTGCTTTGCTTATTTTAGGAAGCTTCAAACAGCATAGGTGATGTGTAACTGCAGAAGTATTTCAGCTGCATACACCCATTCCTTACAGCCTCAGAAGGTTTTCCTTTCATCTGGCATTAAAATCTCTCCCCATGTTTGCAGAAAGTGGGTAATAATCTCTGAAGGTGAAATTGGAGAGAGGAACAATGTAGATGTGAATTCTTGGACTGTGCTTTTGGCAAAGGTTGCACAGTAAAAAAAATTTTTACAGCTTCTTTGTCCAGGCTTTACTGTGTCATGCGAACATTTCTTCACTGTAATGACATTGTTACTGGAAGTTCTCTGAAATTTAATAAAAGGCAATATCTGGACTGGATTCCAGGCCTATGTATAAAGCCTGTGTGTATTAAGGACACAATTAGGACAAAAAATGTGATTATAGAACTTAGACCCATAGGCTTGCTCATTGCCACAGTGGCAGAAGGTCAATGGGATAATTGCACTTTGGAATGAAGTACTGTATTAATCACAGGCAGACATGAAGACTGGTATTTGGGAGTATGTGACAACTAAAAGAAACTTAGGGGTGGCTTCACAGGGTTCCTTCAGGCATTCCTATGGGAGTAGTTTTGTCAGATTTTGGCTGATTAGATGTGTTGTTATTGCCAAAAAACCAGACAAGACTTTCTCACAACAGTCCTATTTCCTTTCCATTGAATCATACAGTGTTTCAGACTAGCCCTAAAAAATTGCTGTTGTCTTTTAAGTATATTTCCAGATGGAATTCCTGACAGGAAAAATCAGCAGAACTAATGGATATGCCTTTAAAATAAATTTAATTCCAGTGAGTTAATTTTTCAGTTCCACAGAGTATGACTTGATGAATAGCATAAAGGAAATTGGTGTGTGATACTATAATCCCATCTTCACTGTGGAAAAGGTACAGCAAAGAAAGAATTGGATATAAATTGAGAAGAAATTTTAGGGTCTGTTTGGAGGCAGTTGTGGTTTAGCCACTGTGAAAGGAAAATGTGCCATTACAGGCAATGTGCTGGCTGCCCATTTAATTCACTGTTGGAGGATTTTCCTGTTACCAGCCAATATTCAGGTCTGCAGAAGGTGTAGTAAGGATTTATGAGGAGCATGGCTGAAGCTTCTGTTAACTTCAGAAACTGTGCAACTTGGTGTTGTAAAACTGCAAATAACGTGGATTGCTTTTTGGGTTCTGGCCTGCAAAGGATTGACTGACATTCACTCTTCTACTGGGGCAAACTCTTCCCCTCCTTTGTGGTATTTGAACGTTTACTTTTAGCTGAGCCAATTTTTAAAGCTATTTATATTTAGTTGGTGGGCAGGCAGAAGTGGAGATCAACAATAAGTATTTGGACCAAATAAAAATCAGTTGCACTGTGACTTAGTGAGAGAGATTGGGATCCTTTCAGAATTTATTAAGAAAATGTGTCCCATCTGTGGTTTTTTCTGTTAAAAAAGTTTTGGAGTATGGTATGAAATGTACATTGACCAGTATTAATTTGTTTGCAGTGAGTTTGTATCTGTTTTCACTTACAATTTTCATTCAGTGAAAAATTCTTCTGAATCTGTCTGACAAATAGGTTTAGCTCTCATGTCAGCAAAGTGTTCTCCATAACTGGAAGCAGGCTTGCTGCAGTGGCCTTCTCCTGATGATGCTCTTTTTTGGGTGTGCAGTACAGATGGGAGTTGTGCAAGCAGCTCCTGAGCCAAAAATAGTGATGACATGGAAGAGAGAGTCCAGTCTTTCTCACCCACTGTCATCCTGAGGCTGCCAGTGGTGAATAATCATCCCTAGCACTCTTAAGAATGAGAAAAGGAGAGGAGGGGTGTTTGTTCTGGTCCTCTTTGTTCTTTCACTTCTGGTGGCAACTTATTTATGAAAACTGAATAGCCGAGCTTGCATCTGCTGCAGCTTGTGCTCTGGGCCCTTCTTTATTCCCAGATTCTCTAGTAGCACAATGTGCTACGGATTTTTCCCCCTTGCTCAGATTATCAGCTTTCATTAATTTAAAAAAAAAGGGAAAAAAAAAGTTTTGCCTCTTGTGGCTACAGAGACAACCTCAGAAATAAGAACCAAATGTGAGATGATGCCTGGCTGAGTCTGTAGTCACCCTCCACAGTGAGCAAATGCCAAATGAGTTAAAAAAGGAGAGGGACAGATAACTGCCTTCTCTTCATAGGCTCTGTCACCAGCTGCCACGTGCTGCCTGCTTGCTTTCCCTAATGACTTTTCCCCTAAATTTAACAATTTTGTCTTGCACCCATAGTTATCCACGTTGCCTCCCACATCATCGTTTGTTATCATTTCGCTCCAAGTGTGGGCACTCAAGCAGCTACATCAACACAGCCTTTCCAACATGAAAGTGGCACAGAGCATAAAATGTGCCACAAAAGAATTACTTTTTTTTCATTTTTAGCTAATGAGCTAATTCTAATGCTTCTTCTAAAATGAGACTAAATCTTGAAAGCACAGGAGTCATGCTTTTCAAAACCTGTTTTGAAAATCCCTCATAGTAGTTGGAGAATTTGTGGCATTTTAAAATCAGGCAATTTGACATAGAGAAGTTGGAGTGAACAGCAGATAATTTCTCATTAACAGCATAAAGGTAAATAGGAAAAAGTGCATATATACAAATGGTTTTAAAAGGCTTCTTTTTTAATAGGCATTTACCTAATTTCTTCATTTTTTTGCTAAACACATTAATCAAGTATCTGTGGCATGTGGCTTGATTATACCCCTCAGTTCAACACTGACATTCTTCTGAAGAATTCCTTCTCATGCATGAGGCAGCACAACCTGTGCAGGGTCACATCTCAGGGAGCTATAGTTCTCATGAAGTTAATGGCAAATACCAGAAAGATACTGGAAAATTCAATAAAAAACTGAAAGTGGAGGTGAAAGGGTTCAGTTTAGGCTCAGAGGCAACTTTCAAGGTCCATTCACCCACTTGTCCATAGGCAGGAACTGACAATGTCATCAATTTTTCACTCATCCTTTTATTTGTCATTCAGTTCAAGACAGACAGGAACTTTTAGGAGTTGGTATTTATCTGAATTTGTTCTTGATTGGAAATCTCAGGAACATGTTTTTCTCATGTTTCTGCTGTTGAAATGTCTGAATAGATGTGGAGGGTTGTTTTCCTTACAGCCTTTCCAAAAAAAATCAAAAAATAAGCGAAAATGTCAAAATTTTAGAGAAACACAGTAAAAAAATCACAGTGCAGCTTCTCTCAGAAACCTCACTGTTTGGTGATTAGAGCTACCAAGGTAATTCTGTTGCTGAATCCCCAAAGTAAATCAGTTGCCAGGTTTGAAGCTGAGCCTTTCTGCCATTCCAGAAAATAAATGGCATGAGACTACTTCAGGAGAGATTGCTTCCAAAATAAAAAATCTAAGTTGTCCTCTAATTTTTCATTGTAGGTTGGAATTTATTTGGATGATTTCATATTTCTTTGAAGTCTTTATGGGAGTTGGATTCTTACTGTAAAAGATAAACTGTATATTTATGTGGTTGTAAAATTTACTTTTATAATATTGAAGCTTTGAAAAAGTTTATTTCTTGTTTAGATTTGGGGTTTGGAAAGAAAAATTCTTTAGAATGCTTGGGAAAGTATAGGGAGCTTTTAATTACTGTGTCCTTTCTTTTCATTACCACTTTGAAAGCATTGTACTAGGGAATTTCATATTTCCTTGTAAAAAGTTGTGTGTGAACTCGGAGTTTAATTGCCTCGTAATTAAAGAGGGAAGACTAAATTGTTTTAAATGGACTGTTACCTGTAGATCTAATTAAATAAACTTCTGTGCAGTGACACGGACCAGTGAGAGCAGCAGATTTCAGCCTCGGTGTCTCGTAGCACCTGCAGAAGAGGCAGAGAAATTTGTAATGCACAATATACTGCAAATGCACTAAAAGCTAAGTGTGCTGCCTGAGTCTCCAGGTGCCCTTTACTCTGCTGGATGAGTTATTCTTTTTGAGCAGGTGTGCATAAATGGCCACAGAAGTACCTAATTCAGTACGTGTTTAGATCAGCAGCATAAATTATTAATGCCAAATTACTGCCATGTTTGTAATAATTTGGATTTCTCTAAAGCTTACAATTCAGCTTGATACATTAAAATGCATTTTAAACTTCTGTTATGTGCTTATGTAAATCCATTTAAAGATATGAAAGTGGAAGGATATTTTAAGTATTGAAACTTGCTAGTTAATAGCTTTTTTACTATTAAAGTATGAAAAGGTTGACATGCTATAAAAGTATTTATAACCAAGATACTTTTTCCCCCCTTTTGAATGGCCCTAGGTCTTGCCAAAGAATACATTTGGAACAGATCTGTTTACAGAACTGGCAGAAATGCAATAAAATAGAACAATCCATATTGGAGCTCCCATTGGGTTGAAAGTGATGTGTTGTAAGAAAAATTTTAACAATGCAAGAAGCAGGGTCGTGGGACTGCAAGTTCTGTCTACTGTAACTTCTGTTTTGCTGAGCTTAAGTAGTTCATGGGAATGCATCTGAAACAAAATGAGCTTTCTCTTAATATTTTGGTACTTCTTGTCCATGAAAGTGACTTATTGTATGGAGCAGGGTTGAAAAGCAAGTTTGCAGGAGCTTTGTTTGGAAATGTAAAATGACTTCATTTAAGCAGATATTTGGGAGAAAAAGACATAGCTTTGTTTTCCTTCTTCAAGCTAGCAACAAAAAATTCAGATTTTAAAAAATTCAGTTCTATCTATAAGGCTTCTTTTGAATTATTTGCTTATTATAGTATGGCCTGATGCAGTGGTTAAAATTAACATCCTGTTTCATGTCCAAAAGTCTGTTACAATGGCAGTTTGTTAATCTCAGCCCTTAAAGGGTGTTTCATCCCTGGGATGTGTGAAGGTCTGTATGAGTGTAGTGTGCTTCGTGCTATCCAAGCTTAATTTCAGATACAATATATAGGATCTCATTAGCAAAGAATGTATGGAAATACTGCAGAAAAGGGGGGGAAAAACAATTTTTGGCTTCCATAAACATATAGCAAATCAAATAGTTTAAAACTGCTCTGAAGCCTTCTGAAATTTATTTACCTGTCTGAAGTGCTTAGATACTTGGTCTATCTCAGGTAAGAACAGATCAGGGTAATGTTTTTGGCTCTAGTATGGAGTAAAGTAATCAGATTGTCTTCGAATGTTTTGTGTTGGAAGAGACCTTAAAGATCATCTCACTCCAACCCCCTGCCGTGGGCAGGGGCACCTTCCAGGTTATTCAAAGCCCCATCCAACCTGGCCTTGAACACTTCCAGGGATGGAGCATCCTCAGCTTCTCTGGGCACTGATACATCATTTAAAGGGAAAAAAACAAATGCCAAACATACAAACCCTTCCTTTTTTACTTTATTGTTTGGAGGGCTTAGGGGTTTTTTTTGTTCGCTTTCCCACCCATTTTGGGAAGCAAAATGAAAATTGTTTTTCAAAGAACTCTTGCAAGACAGGCAAGAGTCTTTTTTTTTTTTGAAGCAGAGATACAGAGACTGAGACAGAGGCGCTTAAACAGTTATCACTGCAAGTTTTCCTGGGAAGGCTGGGAGTCAGGGGAGGTGAAGTGAAATCATTAGTCAGGCAACACTGAACATCAGCTGAAATCTCAGGATTGCTGTTGTGCCAGTCCGTCGGGGGTTTTCTCCTTGCCGGGAAATGAAGTACGCTACTCAAAAAACAAACCATGTAAAAATAAAAATAGCTTACGTTTGCAGGTATATATTGGGAGGCAGGATGTGGGCATGGGATTAATGTGAGAGGTTGGGGATTTTGTGAGCAGGGTCACTTAGGTCTAAAGACATAGAGAATGATTTTGCAGAGCTCCCTGCCTGTTCTTGTTGAGCCAAGAAAAAAGGGACAGATCTGTGTGAGGCAAAGCAGGGCAGTTCAGGGGAAGGTGAGGGAGCAGGGTGGCTGTGTTTGCTCCAAACTGAGCAAACCAGAGCTGGTCCCTCTGCACACATGAGCCAGGCAAAGGGACACTTGTCCCTAATTACAGCTCCGTGGATGCATGTGGCTGTGGGTCCAAGCAATGGCTTTAGTGTTATTTTTTCACTTCTGTGTCTTCTGAAGGATCCTGACCTAGAAACAGCCTTTCGCTTCAAGTGGGAGCTTGGGATCTGCAGAATCACAGGGCACTGTCTGCTCTTACTCAGCAAAGTTTTTTATTTGGGTTGTGTGCAAGAATTAAGGGCTTCTCAAAGTTATATACAGAATATTTTAATAAAATACATAGTAAAGCAATGAATTATGCCATCCTACAGGTCAGGTAAGGACATTACTTGAATTTGTGGCACATTATAGTGGATAAAGCTGTTTCTGTGTTTCCTTTTAGAGCCAAAAAAAAAAAAAAAAAAAAGCCTCTGGAATGGAGAAAATAATATTTCTTGTTTCTCCCTTTTGATTAAAAAATCTTCAAGTAGTCAATCTTGCTTGTGTAGTCTTATCCTCTGAACTGACTGTGCAATAGTGTCCTCTCCAGTGATTTAATTTCCTTTCATGATTTTGTTTTAGGTATTCTACTGGTTCAGTCCTGTTTGTGGTGCTTCCATAATTACTAAGGGAAGCAGAAATATTTTAGTAACACTTCCATAGTTGGCCTCTCTGTTCTCATCTGTGGTGTTTGTAGAGTGCTGATGTAGACTAAACAATTAACAGAGTGACCTTAATGGGATGTTCAGAACCTCTGCTGAAGCCACTGGGCAGCAAAAACCACAGCTCTGTTACCAGCCTGAATTTGCTGTCAGAACAACCTCACAGACTGAGCAGTTTGATGCACAGTGTGTTTAAATACAATAAAAACATAGATCTAGAAGCAGCATCCTACAGAGGCTCACTTAAAATGATTTTTTTCTGTGGAGATGGGGCTAGAATTGAATTGAACACATCGATCTATGGTTGCTTTTCCTTCAGTATAATTTAGAGATCAGTAACTTAGCTTTGGTTTGAAGAGCAGTTGGTTTTGTGTCTGACTAGCTGAGCTGGCTGTAAGGAAGGGCTGACAAGCTGTCCCTGGAGAAGTGAGGTGCAGTGCTGGCCTGACATGCAGTCACTGGAGCTGCTGCCTCCGTGACCTCTGTGGTTTTCCCGTAACTTCCGCAAGGGCAGCGTTCAAACACGCGGTGTGTCATTAATCAGGGAGGGCAGGTCCTCATCAAGTGCTTACCTTGGCCTTACCAGAGCAAATGTTTGAAATGCCAGAGGCAGCCCTGGATCCACACGGCTCTGCCTGGGCTCAGCCCCATTCCCGAGAGTCCTGTGGCCGCTAAGGCGGCGCAGGGAACTTCCCTGCACGTGCTGCTGGGAATGGTGTCCCTTTCCTTGAGTGGGGAGGGGACAGACACAGTCTGTGTGTATGAAATAATGCCCCTTTTTCCTCTAAAGAGTAAACAGCTGGAAAAACAGAGATACAACTATGAGAGAACCTGTGTCTTTATACAATGAGTCACCTACCTGAGAACCAGAGGGTGTATCTAGAACTCAGTCCTCATTTGCAAAAAGTAGGTAATTTCGATGTGCAGAGGTCTATAGATGTTTAAAACTATTTCTGAGTGTCTCTCCTGTCTCATAAAAGCTTTTAAAAGAAGCTGTGGTGGTCAAGTTAGTAATTTATATGCATTTAATCATGCATATGCAGCAGGTGTGAATACCCTCTTCTGTAACTAAATAAACATAATAATTGTTTTAAGCTAAATAGCTGAAAATTACTTAGAATTCCATTGTTAACCAAGCTGGAGAAGAGATTACTCCTTTAATAATATAATAATACTTAATAATCTTATTTCAGGTACAGTTTTGATGGTTTTGCTTAGGTGTTTAGTATTGTCCAAGGCAGACACACAATGCCTAATTCGGAGTGATTTTCAATATTATTTTTGGTAATAGCACCTATTTTTTCTTATAATAGATGATAACAGTGCATCTAATTATCAAAGTTTTCTGCTATTATAATTAATTTATATTCACTGTGTTTACAGGGGAAAATATTTTACTGTGGGTGTTCCCCACCCAAAAATGTCTTGGCTTTTATTTACTCTTCTTTCAACATTGAGTTAAGCACAGCTGGATCAGAAATAATTACAACTTTCTCTCCTCTCAACAGGTTTTCGAAAAATAAGTCTGGATGACCTCCGAAAGGCTTACATTGTGAAAGATGTGCAGCAGTATATTCTGCATCGTTTGGACCAGGAAGAAGCCCTGAGACAACACCTCACAAAGGAAACAGCAGAAATGCTGAATCAGCTTCACATCAAAAGCAGCGGCTGCTTTTTGTATCTGGAGCGTGTCCTAGATGGAGTTGTGGAGAATTTTATCATGTTGCGGGAGATCCGTGATATTCCAGGAACATTAAATGGCCTCTACCTTTGGCTCTGCCAGAGACTTTTTGTGAGAAAACAGTTTGCAAAGGTCCAGCCCATCCTTAATGTAATTCTTGCAGCCTGCAGGCCCTTGACCACCACAGAATTGTATAACGCGGTGTGGACCAAAAACATGACGATGACGATGGAGGACTTTCAACGCAAATTGGATGTCCTGTCCAAAGTCCTTATCGATGGCCTTGGAAATACAAAAATCTTGTTTCATTACAGTTTTGCAGAGTGGTTGCTGGATGTGAAGCACTGCACACAGAAATACTTGTGTAACGCCGCAGAGGGACACAGAATGCTGGCCATGAGTTACACCTGCCGGGCAAAGGATTTAACGCCGTTAGAAGCTCAAGAGTTTGCATTGCATCTCATTAATTCTAATTTACAGTTGGAGACTTCAGAGCTGGCTTTGTGGATGATCTGGAATGGCACACCTGTCAAAGACTCCCTGTCAACCTTAATTCCTAAAGAGCAAGAGGTGCTACAGCTGCTGGTGAAGGCCGGTGCTCACGTCAACAGCGAAGACGACCGCACGTCTTGCATCGTCCGGCAGGCCCTGGAGAGGGAGGACTCCATCCGCACCTTGTTGGACAACGGCGCATCCGTGAACCAGTGCGATTCCAACGGGAGAACGCTGCTGGCCAACGCGGCCTACAGCGGCAACCTTGACGTGGTCAACCTGCTGGTGTCGAGGGGGGCAGACCTGGAGATTGAAGATGCCCACGGGCAGACGGCGCTGACCTTGGCTTCCCGGCAGGGCCACACCAAGGTGGTCAACTGCCTCATCGGCTGCGGGGCCAACGTCAACCACACGGATCACGACGGCTGGACGGCGCTGCGCTCGGCCGCCTGGGGAGGGCACACGGAGGTGGTGTCCGCGCTCCTCTACGCCGGGGTCAAGGTGGACTGCGCTGACGCCGACAGCCGGACGGCACTGAGGGCGGCCGCGTGGGGCGGGCACGAGGACATCGTGCTGAACCTGCTCCAGCATGGGGCTGAGGTGAATAAAGCTGACAATGAGGGCAGGACGGCTCTGATCGCGGCTGCGTACATGGGGCACAAGGAGATTGTGGAGCACCTGCTGGACCACGGCGCGGAGGTGAACCATGAGGACGTGGACGGGAGGACGGCGCTGTCCGTGGCCGCGCTCTGCGTGCCAGCCAGCAAGGGCCACGCCTCGGTGGTCAGCCTCCTGATCGACCGCGGCGCTGAGGTCGACCACTGCGACAAGGATGGCATGACTCCGCTGCTGGTGGCCGCCTACGAAGGACACGTGGATGTGGTTGATCTGCTCCTGGAAGGAGGAGCTGACGTTGATCACACGGACAACAACGGCCGGACGCCGCTTCTGGCAGCAGCCTCCATGGGCCACGCCTCAGTGGTGAATACTCTCTTGTTTTGGGGTGCAGCTGTTGACAGCATTGACAGTGAAGGTAGAACAGTCCTGAGCATAGCATCTGCGCAGGGCAATGTTGAGGTAGTACGGACTCTGCTGGACAGGGGGCTAGATGAAAATCACAGAGACGATGCAGGCTGGACACCTTTGCACATGGCAGCTTTTGAAGGTCACAGGTTGATCTGTGAAGCTCTTATAGAACAAGGTGCTAGAACAAATGAAATTGATAATGATGGACGGATACCTTTCATATTAGCTGCACAGGAAGGTCACTATGATTGTGTGCAGATGTTACTGGAAAATAAATCCAACATTGATCAGAGAGGCTATGATGGGAGAAACGCTCTCCGGGTTGCTGCCTTAGAAGGTCACAGAGATATAGTTGAGCTCCTGCTCAGCCACGGAGCGGATGTGAACTACAAAGATGCTGATGGCCGGCCGACACTTTATATCCTAGCATTAGAAAACCAGCTTACAATGGCTGAGTATTTTTTAGAAAATGGTGCAAACGTCGAAGCCAGCGATGCTGAAGGAAGAACAGCACTCCATGTTTCCTGCTGGCAGGGCCATTTGGAGATGGTGCAGGTGCTGATAACATACCACGCTGACGTGAACGCTGCAGACAACGAGAAGAGATCTGCTTTGCAGTCTGCTGCATGGCAAGGCCACGTGAAGGTCGTGCAGCTTCTCATCGAGCATGGCGCTCTGGTTGACCACACTTGTAATCAAGGTGCTACTGGACTCTGCATTGCAGCCCAAGAGGGGCACATTGACGTTGTCCAGATATTACTGGAGCATGGTGCTGACCCCAATCACGCTGACCAATTTGGGCGCACTGCTATGCGGGTTGCAGCCAAAAATGGACACTCCCAGATCATCAAATTACTGGAAAAATATGGTGCATCGACTCTGAATGGTTGTACTCCATCTCCAGTCCACACAATGGAGCAGAAGCCCTTACAATCAGTCTCCTCTAAAATGCAGTCCTTAACCATGAAGTCCAATAGTTCAGGGAGTACTGGAGGAGACATGCAGTCTGGGATGAGGGGATTATCCAATGGGCCTGCACACGCCTTCAGTTCTCCTTCGGAGTCTCCCGATTCTACGGTTGACCGTCAGAAGTCATCTTTATCAAATAATTCCCTGAAAAGCTCCAAAAATTCCTCTCTCCGCACCACGTCCTCGACGGCCACCGCTCAGACGGTGCCCATCGATAGTTTCCACAGCCTGTCCTTCACAGAACAAATCCAGCAGCATTCCCTGCCACGCAGCAGAAGCAGGCAGTCCATTGTCTCCCCTTCTTCCACAACTCATTCCCTGAGTCAAAATCACAATTCACCCAGCAGCGAGTTTGAATGGAGCCAAGTGAAACCTAGCTTGAAATCAACTAAAGCGAACAAAGGGGGCAAAACAGACAACTCCAGCAAGTCTGGGTCAGCTGGAAAAAAAATGAAGCAGAGTAGTTCCTCCCAACCCAAAGTGCTAGAGTATGAAATGACTCAGTTTGATAAACGAGTACCTATTGCCAAGTCTGGCACAAGCATGCCACTGAAATCAATGCCTCCAGAGCCACAGTGCAAGATTTTGGTCCCTCCAGCTCAGCAAGAAGTTGGTCGATCTCAGCAGCAGTTCCTGATTCACCAACAGAGTGGGGAGCAGAAGAAGAGAAATGGCATTATGACAAATCCAAATTACCATCTTCAGAGCAATCAGGTTTTTCTTGGCAGGGTTTCTGTCCCACGAACAGTGCAGGACAGAGGGCATCAGGATGTGTTGGAAGGCTATCCCCCCGCAGAGACAGAACTCAGCCTTAAGCAAGCCTTAAAACTTCAGATTGAAGGTAGCGACCCAAGCTTCAACTACAAGAAGGAAACACCATTGTAAAAGGTAACTTACCCAGTCATAAAGGAACCAAACGCCTGCATTTCATTTAAAATGTGCTAAAATTACATTTTATTATCATTTACTATCATAATTGCTTACGTGATGGATGTTAAAATCTTTACTTGTCAAGTATTTCCTTCGCTGTCATTTAAAAGCAGCAGCCATGGAGGAATTGGATCACTGTCATGTTGTCTGTTGAATTCAGTTGCTCAAATTGTGCCCCACTGTCTTTGATAAGTGAGTTTCACATAGCACTGATTTGGAATTTGATTTTCACATGTAAGGACAGATGAGAATTTCAGTTCTTTATATTTTCAGATACAGTCTTTATTTCATTATTTACAAAATTGCTCCTCAGAAAGTTTCTGAAGGTTCTTATAAGTTATGGGCAACCATTTCTCTGAATGTGGATTTCAAGGACAAAGCATAAGTATAAAATACTATTCTAAAGCTTTGATTTTATATTTCTGTTACTGTAAAGGTAGTCCTCCCATAAAAGAGGTGGCTTTTCTTAGTGTAAGATTGTAATCTATGTTATGGTACCAATTTTCTGACCATTCTGTTGTTCTTAATCAGTGGAGGTCATTTAGATATCTCACCTTCTCTCCAGTACTGAATTTTAAGCTGAAAAATAATTATAAGTTTCTTTTTCAGACATGAATTGTCAGTGAGTCAGCTAAAATAGGAAGAGGGAGATAAATAGAACTGTTGAGGCATATGTTTTTTAGGATATTTGGAATGTGTTAATATGTTTTCTATTGGAATTTCGGAGACGCAGAATAAGAGGTTTGCCCATCTCTTATTGCTTGCTCATTTATTTTTGAAAGCATTTTTTTGTGTGTGAATGCAGCATTTTGGACAGCTCAGGCTGCTGCTCCTTAGAACAAGAATGTTCTTGCCAGTTCTGACTCAGTTCTGCTGCAGGTCATCAGAGACAGAGTGTTTCTAGGACACTTGCAGGTGGTGCAGAATCCATACATGGAAGGTCTTCAGCTGTCAAAAACACATAAATAGACATTTTCCCAAAATGTCCTGGAAACTGATTTTAATGGAATTTATCTGTAGACACAGCTGAGGTCCCTGGAGAATTGCAGAGCTCTAGAATATTGTGCAGGACCCTGTTGGGCTGGCATTTGGTTCAATTAAAATGTTTGAAGCAATACAGTGTTTCAGAAACATCTGCACTAGAGCCTGCACATTGTAAAATGCAAATTTTACCAAAGGGTCAGATGAGCTGTGGGGCAGGACAGCAGGAACAGGCATAGAGAGGAATCATCAGGTGGGACAGAAAAGTCCTTAAATCTTCATAAAAGTTACAAGGACTTCAGATTCCCACAGTAGTATATCATGCCCAAACAGGATTAGAATTTATTTGTAATTTTTCCTGCTTCTGTAAAACTTTAAAACGTGTAATTAAGGATTGTATTTCCTAACTCTTACGTGCCTCCGCCTGATGTTCACTGCTTGCTTTCATGTTATACTTTATTGTAAATCCGTTGCATGGTTCTGATGTAGAATGTGTTCATCTGACCTGATCTGTCATCAAAAGACTGGTTTGGGTGAATTTTTCTATCTTCCTTTATTTTAAAATATAGTCAGCATATAAAGAAATCTGAACATTCCACATATCATACTAAAATTTGGCTTTGCTTTGTCTGGAACAAATGATGTGTTACTGAAAATTCAGGGTTTCTCTCAGGGAAGTTCTTGGTTTTGCAAACGGCTAAAAAATGAGGTGTGGATAACCAAATGGTTCCTTTTGCTTTTCTCTTAACACTTTCCACTTTAAAGATGGGAGTTTAGAACAATTCTGTGTGGATTATGAATTGCTTGGCACAGGCTGTAATTTACCTCCTCTTTTGCTAAATCTGAAGCAGAAAAATGGGTAATTTCCCTGACTGGTGGATAAATGAGTCACCTGTGGGGAATCACATCAGAAATACTCCATGGGAGCACCACAGGAATGGCTTTTCTTTCCTGGCTGCTGCTTCCCAGCCTTTCCAGGAAGCTCTCCTGTTGTGGGGACTTTGTAGGAGCTTGGGTTGGCAGAGCTCACAGGGAATCAATCACAGGACTGGGGTTAGGCAGGAAGCACTTTTCCTCATCAGGTTGTTGCTGTGTGCTTTTGACTTTAATTAGGGATGATACAGCTCCATTTCTGACAGTGCTGTTTGTGTTACAGACTATTTCAAAGCTCAGTGGTTTTATTTTGTGCTTCCAGGCCCATTCCATGATGCTGTGAACAGAAGCGCTTCTGCTCCCGATGATTTATCAGCTGGCTGGGATGAAAGCAAACAGTGCTTGTTTAGTCCACCTAGAAATTCAAGAATGTGATTCCTACAGTTCAGTTACCTTAATTACTGTAACGTGCCTACATTTTCAGGCTGCCTTCTCAGTATAACCCTCTGTGCTTCGAAATTTTATTTTGTGTACTTTGTATTTAATACACAGAATGAGCACTTTTTTTAATTGCAGAAAGATATATGCTGTATTTCCCTGAGCACAGCTGAAAATGGTAAGAACCAGGAATCCTGATTTCCTATTCCAGATCGCTTGGTAGAGGTGCATGTGCCACAGTGAACTGTGTTATGGAAAAGGCAGTGCTTTTTTTGTATTTATTTTTCTGTGGCTAAAGAAAACAAGCAACGAGTTTGTCACATTTGCATTGTTGTCATGTATTGTCAGTTCCCCGTGTACTTCAAAAGGTTCCCTCCAGAATTACAAGTCTTGTAACAGTATTTTATAAATACTGTACTTGTGTGTTCTGTCTGTGTAATTGCTGTTCAGTGGTGGCAATGAAGTTGGACTGCAACCACCTGCAGTGTCATTGGGATTTTTAAGAGGCAGAAATCTACTCTCTGGTACTACAGCACCAAATCTGGATGGCAGACTGGGACCACTGAAAGCAATAGGCAAATTTTGGACACTTGGTGCTTCAATAGGCTCTGTTATTGCTACAGTGATGAGGTAACTAATATGGGTATGTCTGAGGTGCTAAAAGGTCTGATCCTGCTTTCTTGTATATCTCTATACATTAGAAACAGCTCTTTCTCTTTTCCAAGGTAAAGGACTATTTTTGGGAATGTCAGTAAAGCAAACCCTGGAAAATACAGCCCCTTTGTGAGCGAGGCTGAGAGAATACCCAGCAGGAGTGCAGTGGAAAAGCACAGCGGCAGCGTTGCCTGGGGAGTACAGAGGTGGCTGAGGTAGCCCTGTCCTGAGACAATAACTCCTTAAAGCACAAACTTGTATGAATGTGGTTACTGCTTCACGGGGATTAGGTAGAGCCAGCGTGTCTCTGTACCTGGAGCACGGTGAATCAGCCCAGCCATGGATAGTGGAAAGCTGGTTTCCTGCTCTTACAGCAGAGGTATTTTACTGGTGTGAGAGAGAGCAAAGTCAAGGTCATTGTTGTGAAAGTGAGCAGTGAGAGTTTTCCCCTTGAATGTGCACATCTTACTTGCACAGTTCTGCAAGTCATAAAGTGAAACAAGTGGGTTCTTTTCTCCTACAAATGCAAGCTATATTCTGCTATATTCACCATTACACAGCCTTGCTCTTTAGAAAATAAGCCTATTTTTGTATGCAAGTGTTTGTTCTAAAGGCTTGGGTTTCATCTTTTTCATACTCTAATTCTGATCATTCCAGAAATAAGATGATGGAGAGCTGAGGTTATTTTTCGTAGATGGATAATTAGATCCTTAAACTTTGATGAATGGCCCCTGGATGTAGATGTAGTGCATATTTTGAGGCACTGAAGGGCTCCATGTCTGGTTATTATGATCAACTGTCATCAGAATACTTTTTGCTTTTAAATCTTGCACCTCCATTCTTACATGCTTTTTCCTAAATGTCAAAAAAGAATCTTTTATAGTCAGGCATTCAGCATATAGTAAAATTAGATGTTAGAAGCTGACACACGGCAATATGGATGATTCTGAATGTTTCATGTATTGAATTTCTTGTCCCCGTGGGACAATTATAAAATAAACATAACAGGAGTCTGGCAGAATGGCCTTAAGAGGGTTAGTGGTTTAGAAAAGAGAAAGTACCAAAATGTTCTCAGCAAACTTGTTCCAAACCTCAAGAGCAGTACATTTGCAATACTGTGCAAGAATACGACTTTCCTTAGTGATTAGATGTATGTTTTGTTCTGTGGAAAGGGATCCCTGAATGCCAACATTTTTTCTACTGACCTTGACTGTCATTGGGATTATATTTATTTAATTTTATTGTGTTGTTATTAGTTGCACCTTGTGGACAGAGGTAAAAATATGGCCAATTTCACAAGGGGCCACAACTTACAGATAGTCTGGTGGGTTTTGTGTGAATAGTATTTACATTTGAAACAGTCACTGGGGAAGCCCTCTCTCGAAATGAGCAGAAAGTAGACCTGTCAAAAATGTTTTCAGAATGACAATTCTGCCACATTTGAATATCCCTTTGGAACGGGGCATGAATTGCTTTAAATCATCTATTTTCTCAGATGGTCTGTGTAATTCCACATTGCTGTTGCGTGTGATTTTTAGCATCACCATTTGTGAGGGGTTTGTGTGCCAAGCAAAGTTGCTGTTCCCCAGTTGTTCCCTCTGCCCTGCCCTTTCCCATCTGTAAATGGAGTGGAGGTGAGCAGGGAGGTGCAGCTGTGACTCAGCACAGCTCCTTCTGCCAGGGCAGCAGTTCTCACCACCCAAAAAACCTGAATAAAACAGGAATCCTGTTTCTCTTCATCCCATTTCGCTGGTCCTTCCAAGGTCATCTCCACAAGACATCCAAAATCCTTGATGGGAGAGCTGGGGAAAAAGACTGTTTTGTGGACATGGATATCAATACTGTGTGCATGTGGAAAAACTCATCTGGAGAGAAATGCATTAAGAGATACCGAGGCACAATTGATGCATTTTTGTCTTCTCTGTGATCAGTATTGAAAACATTACCATTTCTTTAAAACTAAAAAGGTGTTTTCCCTCCTCAGTTACTCTGCTATGCAAATGTCTGTTATGCTTAATATTCCCCATCTGAACTCCTCAGTTAACTTGGTTTGCAGATAGACTGTTTTTTCCTGGAGTGGGTTGTAAATAGCCTTTAATGTACATTGAATGAATTTCACATTGTAAAATTTTTATTTTATTCCTTGTATTATATTAAGCGAAAATCCCTGTGTATATTAAAGTGCATAATAAATATATTTGCTTTTCAGCAGACATCTAACTGTTTTAATTTTTCTACCTCATTTCCTGGGACATTTCAGGAAAAGGTTATTAAACTTGATTAACTTTCATGTAGTACTAAATGAAGCGTGATGTGTGTTTCCAGTAAGCAGCCCAGGCTAGCCAACCTCAGACCCTGGCATTAATTCCTGTGGCTTTGAGCATATGCAGGAGAAGATTTGCTGCATGTCCTTCTCTTTAAAGTGACCATTATATACTGTAAATACCACAAGGGCCAATAAATTAACTATTTCAGTTGCTGTAAGTTCTTAACAAGTTCAAATGGGTTTTGTTAATTATTGCCTTGATGAGTGTTTCTCTACAGTATGTTCAGCTTAAGCAAAAGCTCTCTCACTGATGGTGGCTACTCATTTTTCTTGAATGTGTTATTAGAAAAGGTAGGGGAGAGAAGTTTTCTAGTCCTTGCAATAATAATACCCTTTGTGATCTTGTCTCACTTCTTCAGATCATAGAGCCACCATGATTTCTCTGCAGAGGGTTTTTGAGTGTGCAGGAGGAGTTTGGCTGTGCTTTCTGCAAATGATGCTTCAGGTTTCTCCCCCAGGTATTCTGGTTCACACAGATCCCAGCAGCTGGTACACACAGCTCAACTGATTCCTGAGATTAGGTGAATGGCAAAATTGTCATTATCTGCTGACTTGTTTTCTGTGGATTTCTCTTGTTTCTCACTGCAATTATTGACCCTCTTTTGTTAAGTTTTCAGTCTGAAACAACAAAGTATGAGATGCTTTAATTCAGTGGCTATTTTTTATTGAAGCAAAGAATTTTCACTTAATTAATCTTTGAATAAGTTTTATTATGTCCCAGAGACAGACATTTTCTTCAGATAAGCACTGTAATAATATTTAAATAAAATTACTCAACACCTGTTTTAAATCTCTTATTCTATGGAATATACACAATCCCATTAAATAATGCTTCACCTCCTCTGTGAGATCCCTGCTACAATTTGGCTTGTGTGTTACATGTATTTTCCACAAGAAAGCTGAGATTGTTTGGCAGAGCAAACTAAAGCCTTTCAGTTGGAGGCCCTTGGAGAGACAGCAATGAGAGTTTGGCCTTGATCTAAATCCTAATCATCTTGTGCTACAAAGAGTCACAGAAACAGGGTATGGGACTCCATATCCAATTGGCAAAAGAGTCCAAATGTGTATGTAGATAGTATAAACAGATTGACCTTTAGAATTAAAATGTAATTTGCTGGTTGTGGGGACAGAATAAGGCATTGGGGTCTGGTTGTTGGTTTTGGTTTTTTATTTTCCCCAATGTTACATTTTTTAATGTAACAGCTTTTAAGCCTGCATCTCCTAGGGAAAAAGTTGTTTCAAAATATTAAGATAAGTAATAAAATTCCCTCCTCTTAGAGTTAAGGCTGTGAGCAGAGCTATTGTGTGTTGGTTATGTCTTGGTGAACATTAGGCAATCTCAGAGAGAGACTTTAAAACTCAAAACTTTATCCATAAATGACAGAGTGGACCTTTATTATGATTTATTCTGTCATTTTCCATTATGCTGGCTATCTGGTTCACATTGTGTTTTCCCCAAGAATAAAGCCCTCCAGTCTTGCTCCAGCTTTAACAATAGTGTGATAGTTCTGTTGCTCTCACTAAAGGTGTTACTATTCGCCAGTAAATCCCGAAGTGCTTCACAGAAAACACAGGAGAAATACTGAGATGAGGATGCATTTGCTCTGTCAGTCACTGAACAGGCTCAAAACAACGTCAGGAAAAGCCCCTGGGCCTCTCCCAGCATTAGGCAATTCTGCTGCCTTGAATAACCTGTTGTCTGGCATTAACTCATCTCCTGCTTTTTTTCTCTTTTTCTTTTTTTTTTCCTGTTGCTTTTTTTAGTTGCTTTTTGTGCATTTGCAGTGCAGCTTGCTGGAGGCTGTCCATGCAGCTGGGTGCTGCCAGCTCCAGCTCCTGGCTGGCTGCTGGAGCTGTGGGAGAGCACTCAGCTCCACTCTGGAGGCTGCTCTGCCAGCAGATTCCTGCCTGCTCGGGCTGGGGACCAGAGACCATCTCGCTGCATCTGGCCCGTGCTGAGCAGCGTGGCACAGGGGGACAGCCTGCCAAGCTGTCTCTGGAGCTGTGCTCACTTTTCCTACTCCAATCAGAGCTTTCAGAAAAAAAATATAAATAGAAAAAAAAAACAGGCTTATCCAGGAACCTTGTTGACAGGTGAGAGCTCTGTGAGAGGCAGTACTGAGCGTGCATCCAAGCCTTTGTGTCCTGGTGCCAGTTTTCTGCTAATGTAGCACTCTGAATTGAAGGGGAGATAAAGCAGGCTGAATGTTTCTGTCTGTGCTAATGTTTCACATCTCCC
The DNA here is from genome assembly GCF_000277835.1 of Geospiza fortis. Taxonomy (NCBI): domain Eukaryota; kingdom Metazoa; phylum Chordata; class Aves; order Passeriformes; family Thraupidae; genus Geospiza; species Geospiza fortis. The sequence goes on along the minus strand of NW_005054435.1, from coordinate 1,722,356 downwards.
CTGTGCCCTGTTTAGCTGTCAGCCTGCTGACGAATTGATGGGGATGCCTGCTTCTGAAGGCTGTCATTTGATGGTATTCATGGTGTGGAGAGACAAGATCCTTCTACAGGCACAGTGCTCAAAGCTGAGAAGTTTTTCAGAAGCTGAGTAGTTGCATACTCTCCCTTCCATCTGGACTTCTCCAAGCAGGAGCAAAAAGCACCTGGACCACTGATGTATAAGGTTTAGTTACATGAGAAGAAAGCAGGGAGGAAAGGGTCACGTCATCTCTGAAGCCTTCAAAATGCAGCTCACTCTTTGCCATGTCTAAAAACTTCACTGCTAAAGCAAATCTTGAGATGATTAGAGGGTGCATAATTAAGAGTCCTCATTTGGCTGCAGAGCTGTTCACTGCAGACCCAGAGCGAGGCAGAAGCACATTTGCTCTGACTCTGTTGCAATGTTGGCCCTGGTAGCACCGTGGTTAATTCGCTCTGCTTGTGTTGAGGTTTCCCACAAGAGCACTGGATGGAGTTGGTTTTGAAATGCTTTTGCTAATTACTTTTTTTAACATGTGAAATTAATGAACAATTATTCACAGGCATTCTTATTTACATGGGGTCGAGACTTCAGCAGTTCCAATCCACTTCCATAGCAGTATTTGAAGAGTGTGATTCCCTTCACCTGAGGAAAGGTAGCAAAATCTGTGCCTAAATTGATACCAAAGTGCTTTTTGGCTCACACTGCTGGCTCATTTACATGCAGCCTATTTTCTAAAAAGGGTAAGTCTGTCCTCTTTGCCAGGATGGGATGATGGATTTAAGAACAGCCATTTCAGGACACACCAGAAATTCATCCAGCCCTGCAATCTGGCATTAGCAATGACCATTATCAGATGTGAATAGAAAAGTACAACAACAGGGTAAATTTTCAATGATTTATTTCCTCTGAATGTTCTCTAGCTGTTTGCAGTTCTGGGATTTCCCAACCCAGAGACAATGTTTTTATCATTAATATTTTCTGTGTCAATCAGTGCTAACTAAACCAGGAACAAGTGGCTAAGATTGAAAAAGTGCACTGTAATTTATAAATACTATTTGTTCTTTAAGGGTAAGATCATTGGACAGTCAGCTACTGAACACAAGTTTTAAGCTGTGGGTAGATTGATACCTGGTCTGTATATATCCAAAAGGATTTGGTCTGCAGTAAATGTGGAGCAGTTCATACGAGCATTATACAATGCAGAAAGTGAAGATACTATTTGAAGCATAAGGATTTCCTTGCATCTGCTGAAAACCTGTTTTGCAACAAACTAGAAGGAGCATTTCTGTGCCCCAGATCCATGTAGGGAAGTTGGTTGATCTTTTTGCATGGAGACAAGACAATCCCAAGAATCAGAGTTATTCTTCCCTTATTAACAACATGAACAAACTTGAATACTGATTCACCACCTCTCCAGCTCTTAGCCAAAGCCATCAGATGCTGGTAATGGGGAATGCACACTCTCAAAAATGAGTGTTTTCCAGATTAACAGTGGGCACAAAGGGGAGCACAGGTGCTGGAGCATATTTCCATGGTGCTGCTCGGCAGTGCCGCTGTGCAGCACGGCAGGAACCAGGTGAAAAGGAACATTACTGCAGCAGATGTACTCCCTCTGTGTTTCCTAAGCTCCCAGGTTGCCAAGCCGTATCCCCAGGATAAAGCGCTTTCTCTGCAGAAATAATGACTGTGTTTGCCTTTTCAATCTGTTTTCATTTAACTCTGGGATTTTCACAGATCACATGGACAGTGACTAGAAGGTGCCAAGTAGTGTCGAGCTGCTTTAAACTTGATATTCCCCACACTCCTAATCTACTCCTTCAGGAACAAAACAGGTTTCCACAACTTAGGTAACACCATGGCCCAAGTATTCCTTGGCTCCTCCGGTTTTCCCACTCTGGCAGGACCGCTAGGCTGTGGGCACCGTGCCTCACATGGAAAAACCAGTCTCAATTAAATCTGCTCTGTTCTCATTTAGGCATCCTAATTATCAGGGGGTGGGGGGCGGTGCTGAGCGTGGAGATGGACAGAGAGAGGACGGATGTGGAAAAGAGGCTTGGTCTGTACATGATGTGTGTTTGTTACATCCCAGGGGGAAGCATGGAATGCCTGTGTGAACACCCAGCTCCACGGTGGGCAGCACTGGCTAACCAGAGGGCTGCCCTTCAGGGGCAAGTGAGAGGTGAGACTGCCAGTCAAAGCCTTCAAAAACACACCAAGGGTGTCACTATAGGACACGAAACAACATGAGCGCACACACCGCTGCTCTCAAGGTGAAGAAAAGGGAAGTTTATTTTCTGACTCCAGCATTTATAGTTTTATAAAAGTGACAGTGGATTGGAGGGTGAAAGTGCCACCTCTCCAACGACTATCACCTCTCCAACAGTCTATCAAATTTCTCTTCTATAAAAGCATGCAAAACAATAAGTTAATTTACAGAAAGTGTGTGAGAAAGTTTGCTACAAGAATGTAAACATCAAAAAACTTAGAAAATCTTAAAAAAATCAAAGCAACACAGGGGTGTGTCATTTTTGGCACATCAGAGGAGGGGCTGTCAGTGCAAGAGCCATACTAGAAAGGTGTCCTTGGGCTGGATGCAGCCCAGGATGTGAGGTATGGGAGTTTTACCTTGTGAGAAGAGAGCACTGCTCTTCTGCCCAGGAGGTTGCTACAGAAGAGGCCCTGCGAAGTGAGGTGTGATCCGAAGAGCAAGGTAGGGACAGAATGCCTTCATCCTCCTCCTAGTGTAGTCAGGGCTGTCCCCTGCTTGGGAACAGCTGCTGGGAGGACTTTGGATGTCAGGGCGCTGCCGTAGCCCCAGGGTGGAAAGCAGGCATGACCCCTCCCTTCGGAGGAGGACTCTAATCCAGGCTGTATTGGTTGGAAATTACATAAGGCTGTTAAAGTGTGTTTCTCCCATTCCGGGGACGTTTGCAGTCGGGGGCTGTTGTGCAATGAAGGCAGCAGTAGCTGGTTGTGTGCAGCTCGGCTGGGGCTGCAGCGTGGTCCCTGCATGCAGGGCTGGGGATAACTCCAGCCACCGCCCGGAATGACGGCTGCCAGCAGGCCTGGCTCCCCTGGGAACAAGCTGAGGGCTATCCAAAGAGCTTGAATCTCTCTCCAAACATGAAATGCAGCCAGGTTATGACACACAGTTCATCCTCTGTTAGCTGAGATTAATCAGGGAGTCTCCAGGTACA
>NW_005054435.1:1704669-1719125 GCF_000277835.1 Geospiza fortis | reverse complement strand
GAGCTCACACATCCCCACGGAGACCGGCAGGATTACTGGCCCCAAGGCAGCGCTGGCTTTTCCTGACCTGTGCTGGCTCCTACAGGGCACATCCATGCAGGCAGGAGGAGGGGGTCAGAGCCAGCACAGCATCCTCGGAGGCAGCACCGAGTGGAGGGACCCAGCGTGTCTCAGCCCAGGGCTGCCATCAGCGCATCTCCACCTTCTTGGCAGGATTCCCCCTCCAGCACCAGGTTCAGAACAACACAGAACAACATCTCTGCTCATTTTCCATAACCTCTTTAATCCCCAAATAACTGTGCAAGCTGAAGTTTACTGTATAGTGCAAATTTGTTTAGTTTAAGGTAATCCAAACCGAGCATGATGGAATAAATACTGCTTCACTCACTGTTACTATTTCATCTGGCAGTGGGTGAACGGCTGACTAAAAGAGGAAAGCTACTTCACACAGCAAGAATTTCCATATTGCTTTTAAAAATTAGTTAAAGAAAACAAAAGAAAGCAACCCTGAGTCCCTTTCCTCCCAGCAGGCTGCAGCATCTCAGAAAGAACCATGCAATATCATGTGTGAAAATGCAGGCATAACTCCCAAATGCTTTCCCTATCTCTGTTTTTATTGCTTCAATAGCAGCTTATGAAACATTAGTGAAAAAAGACTCAAAGCATGAGTCTGAAGAGAGGCAGAAAACAATAAAGTAAATCCCACGGGAGCAACTGTCACTGTCCTTCAGCATTCCATTGTTCAGTCTGTAGGACCAGAATGTCAGTCATTTATCACTTATTGATCACTTTAATACTAGGCATTAGTATAAGAGTTCTCTGGCTGAAATTCCACTGAAAGAACAGTGTTTTATTGCCCAGTTCAAAACCCATGAAAAAACACTTCCAGAAACATTTATGATTGCATTTAATCTGTGACAAATCACAGCGGAATACGGTTTGGCCAGTCCTTGGCTTTAACCAGCTGCAGGGGGATCCAGGCTTCTCCATTGTACAAGAAAATGACTCACATATTCCCCTTTCATCCTAGGGGACAGATGAAAAACTGATTGCAGGCTTTCTTGCCACTATCCTTTTTTTTGCTCTTGGACCAGTCCTGTGCTCAGGCTGGGTTTAAGGAAAATAAAAGATGTTTATGTCTAAGAGATTAAATATGCTTTGGCTGTAGCCATGAGTTAGTCCCAGCTGTGGCACTGTGCTAAAATTGTACTGTATCTCAATCCTGAGGCATGGTGAGAGAGAAAAACCTTGAGCATTTGCCCCATCCCATTTTTATGCTGTTTTTCCTCCACTAGCTTTGCAGACTTCCATAACCACAAGACACTGGAGATTGTGCTGGCAAATTGCAATACAGATTTAAGACATATCTATATATACACTCTGTTTTCAAAATCCTTACATCCAGTGGAAGTTTGGCCCCATGAAATGATGTTTATCGTACAGTATTTTGATGACTATAAATGCTGTTGAGACTTGGAGCCCAGTACAGCTGCACTCATTACAGACCCAGAGAAATTGTTTTCAGGCTCGTGCCAACAAATTGTGATTAATTTCTTTGTTGTGGTGCAAGCTGGTTTCTGACCACGTTCCCCATTAGCTCTGTGAGCAGCCTGTGCAGTCACTGGCACGCTCCACAGGGCTCATCCATCCTCCCTTCCCCATCACTGCCTGCAAAATGCAGTGAGCAAAGCTTCTTTTTTAACTCCTCTGAGGAGGCATTTGAGACCAGCAAAGATGAGGGTAGTCTGTTTTTTATAGCAATTACATGTATAATTATATACATAATATATACATTTTTATTATACATTGCTATATATATGTAAATAGCAGCATTTCATCTAAATTGAAACTGCTGTAGAAAGAAGACTCCGAGGCAGCTCCAATTTCAATTTTCTGCAAAGTTTGAAATCACTGAAGCATTTTCTTTTGTGATTTTGTTACTTCAGTTTTTTTTAAGTAAAACTTACAGAAGGAAAAGGCAGGCATAAAAATAGGGGGCTTGAGATGAGCAGGCAGCATTTTTCAGCTGATTTGGTGCAGGTTCCTCCCCTTTAGATCTCTGGGTCAGGGTGGCTTTCGGGTGTTGAGCCTGAAGTCTTTAAACACAAAATTTTAGTCTTCCCCCAGCTTTAATTCTCCAGTCTTTTCACCACATGAGCTTGTAAATCTGCCATGTGCCAGGTTTTCCAAAGTGTAAGTTTTTACCTGCTTTTCACTTGTTTTATTCATCAAAACCACTCGGAAGTATGAGCAAGCGTATTCCAGTCTCTCATGCTCTGCTTCCTGGCTTTCCTCTGGCTGCCATCCATCAGGGACATGGGAAGAGACACAGACACAACTTGGCTTTGTGGGGAGCAGTGGTGAGGCTTAAAAGCAGGTGAGATGGCACCAGAGAGCATGGGGGAGGGAGGAAGCTCATTTCCTCCTCTGGCATATTTTTCCCTTGATTTAATAATTCCAAGCACCCCATGGATCTAAAACCTGAGCACGGGCGTCTTATCTGCTGAGGTGCAACATTTCAGAGCTTCTGCTCAGAATAAACAAAGTGAAGCATGTGTGCTTTCACAGAATATGTTAATTTGTATTTTTGGAGCATTTGTGTCCAAATGAGGGGAGCTGAGTTCATGGTCATAAAAAACACACAGGCCTGGAACCTGGTGTGTCCAACAGGCAGGGAACATAAATCCTGATGCCTTGTGCAGGAAAAAAGCTACAAGGGGAGGTCATACATATATAAGGGAGAGGATTTTAGGATGAGGATGGTGAAACAGGTTGCCCAGAGAGGTGGTAGAGGCCTCATCCCTGGAAATATTCAAGGCTTTGTTAGACAGGGCCCTGAGCAACCTGAGCTAATTGAGGATGCTCTTCTCATTGCAGGGGGGGTGGTCCTTTCCAACCCACACCATGCTGTGATTCTTTCATCTCAAATTGCCCAGAAAACCCATCAGGTTTATAATCCTCATGTATAACCAAATTTCCTTTACATCTAGAGTAGCTTCATTGAAGTCAACTTTAGATTGGTGCAGCTGGAGCCATCAGGAGCGAGGAAAAGAAAGGTAATCTCTATTTGTAGGAAAATGTTATGGTGAACTGTGCTGAGCTGAGTAATAAGAACAGAAATAATGCCTTTGCTCCTCCATAAGAGTGGATAATTATGTTTATTTTACTCACAGCAAACTGTCTGGAGCTGACTACAGGAGATGAAGTAGCTGCTGTGTGATCTCCCTCTCCGTGGGTCAGGAGTTACATTCCTCTGTCTTAAAACCTCCATCAATAGCAGCTTCTGAACAGTTAACAAGCCTGGTAGAAGATCATACAAATTTGGCATCTAAGGCAGCTTTAATCAGCCTGAAAGTCATGTTGTACAGAGCTTCTGGTGCTGTTATTTACTGCACCACAGTCATTCCTCTCTTCCTTAGAGCCACAGCTCTGCCTAAAGTCATTTCGCCTGCTGCAGGGATCAGATTTCACAAGTTAAGCACAGTCACACCAGATCTGTAGGTGATGTAAAAAATCCCTTAAAAATACATCTCGTGCTGCAGGCAAAGGCATCTGATGGATGCTGGATGCCTGTGCTGCTTCTTGGGGGTCTCTCAAGAAGAATTAAAAGATATTTTTTGCACACAGCATGACTGCAATATGAAGGAAGAAGGGTGCAGAAAATGCTCTTTCTCTTTTCTGTCTTTAATCCTGTCTTTAATTCTGTGTTTAATCCCCTTCTACTTTTGTCCTCCTGTTGCCCCCATGCCTTGTGAATGAAAACCTTCTGCTGAGATGCTCTGTAACCTCATCTAGGGGGCAGGGGTTTGTGGTGACGCCTCCCCAGAACTGAGGTGGTGCCTCTGCCTCCTTGGTGGTGCTTCTTCATGTCTCACCACCAGCTTTTTGACAGACAGAAATGTCATTACTAAACCAAACCTAGTTGCTAATGATATTATTATTGTTATTATCATTACTATTATTATTGTTGTTATTATTTTAGTTAGGGGAACAGAAGTGTCTTTCTTCCTGGCAGAAGGAATCTAGCAGAGGTTCCTTGAGTACTCAGGACCTGCAGAAAATGATAGTTCACATCCTCCTGTACCCTTCTTTTATTAAAGCAAGTGTTAAAGCTAATTATATAGACCCCAGGGCAATTGCCGGCTCCCTTCAGACACAATGAGTGTTAATGAGAACGATGCCTTTTTTTTTAATTCACCATAAAACAAGGCCTGTTGCCTCCAGCTCTCTGCTGCATAAACCCTGGGATGTAGTTTTATATCTTTCCATTTGGTTTAGCATTGTCTCACAGAGAGTGTTTGACAATAACCTTTAATTTGAGGAGATGCTGCTGCACACTGTAATTAAGGCAGCCAGTTGGGTGTTGGGGTTTTAAATTTTTTTTATTACTTAAAAAAAGGTAATAAACCATCAGCAGAATATTTTAAAGAGCAGGAGACCTCCTCCTTGTTAAGGTGTTTAGAAAGAATGTCTCCTAGAGCTTTTTTCCTTGAGAAAATAACCTTCTTTTTAAATACTTTAAATATATCAAGGTATTCTATAGATTGTGTTCTTAAAGGTGACTTCTTAAGGCTTTGCTGATGTAACAAAAACAAAACTGGGAAGTGTTTTGATTGTAGCTGAGCTCAAATTTCATTTTGAAGGGGAAAAAAGCCTTTTAATTATTTCTGAAATAATTGCTTGTGATAATACAATCTCCTTTGTAATGTTTAGACAGAAATAGTTTCTATATAAATAGAGACATTTAATGTAAGAGTAACCTAATCTTTGTTTTGAGCACTGTGATACTTCAAGCCCTATTATAGGATCAAAAGGTTTTCATATCAGCAGATAGCTGTTAAAAAAACAATTTTAATGATAATTGAAGGCCCAATTAGTTAGTTTGTAATGCCTAACTAATATCTTTACTACTTCAAGACTTTCTAAGAGAGACAATTGCTCTGCCAATTTAAGCTAAAGGAACTCATAAAATATGAATTTGAAAGGGCTGCTTGAAAACAAAACGTAAAGGTTCTCTTACTTTAAAAAAAAAAGAAACCTTTTTAAACTGAGCTAAATTAGAATGTACTTTCAGCTTTAGAGGTTCTGAGAGTGGCAGTAACTTCATCAATGGATTTCCACACAAACCACAGAGGAGGGCAGTAATTGTGGCTCTTGTTTTACAGAGAGGAAAGTTAAAGAGGGGAGGAGGAGGTGCTGCAGAGGGCATCCCATCCAGATGCCAAGGAATGGCCAAGTTCTCACCCTGTCAGTGTGGAAAAGAGGATATCAATGTGATATTTCCATTTCTTTTGCAACCAAGGGCTTGTTCCATCCGTGAGGATTATCAGTGGCTCTGACAAGAGCAGGAGATTTCACAGCAAACAAATAAAAGGGATGATATTTGCTGTCACTGGGATGTTGTCTGGGTGGAGAGCAAGGGAAGTGTGAGATTTATGGCATGGAAACCAAAATCCAGGTGAGGTTTTCTGCTTTGTTTTATCAATGCTGCTCAACATCACACTCTCTACTGTGCATCACCTGCTTTCTCCAAAACAAGCTCATCCTCATCATGGAGATACGAACTTGTGGAAAACCACAAACCTTTTCTGCAAATGTTTTTATTTGTAGGGTTCCATAAAAGAACCATGGAACATTTTGGGTTGGAAGGGACCTTAAACATCATCCAGTTCCACAACCCCATCCTGCCATGGGCGCAGGGAATGTGAGCTGCGTAAGTACCAGATGAAAAAATAAATCATCTTCAAATATGCTTCGAGAGGGCTTTGTGGACTGCTAGGAAAATGGTTTAAGGCCTTAAAGCTTCAGCTATCTTCAGGATTAGACAAGCTGAGCATCTCTGATGGGGCTTCTGGTCACTGGCTTCATGGTTACAGTGTCTTGTGTCAGGGATTATGAACTCCCACGTGTACGATGCTAAATTGCTTGTGCCTTGGTTGAGCACAGGGAAAAAAGCTCTGACATTGCACCAGCTACTTTTGATAGAGTCACAACAGCTCATGCCAGCCAGCTCAGAGCCATTGTGCAGGAAAAACGGAAAATGGGATGTTTTAGATGGGATAGCAGAGTGCTGAAGAGAACTAGGCACAGCAATTATGATATATGTATTTTTAATTAAATTTCATAGATTTTAAATGTCGTTCCAAGCGGGGAGAATTCCCAAGGCTACCAATCATTTTGCACCACTTATAATATCCGTAAAGTGCTGCTGCCTTTCATCAAGTCACTATAAAAAAAAGAAAAAAAGAAAAAAAAAATCCTTGAGCAAAATGGGGAAGATTTATAGCTCTGGAAAAGTTTGCAAGAATGACAGTGTTGATATCCAAACTTTTGGCACTGTTTGCTGCTCATTTAATCTTTCTGCTTTAATCTCAGCGAATGAAATCGACTTAAAACCTCTGATTTTTGTTACTCTCCAAGCTAATTCTAGGGCCAAAAAAAAAATCTGTGATGAATATGCCTGAAGGATAATGGAAATTGCTGTGCTTGGTGTTTGCATTTGTGCAGGGTGTGCTTTGTACTATATATGCAAAAGTGCTACTGCTTTATCATCATGTGTGATCTTCTGCTATAATACTTCCCTAGTGTTTCTGTTTGTGTTTAATTTCTCCTTGATATCTGTAGAATACAACTTTCCAGTGGCAATATCCTGGCAAAGAAAAGCCCAGGGATATATTTCTACTGAGCAAAACCTCTGAAAAGAAAGGGAAAACAGATAAAGTCCCCCCACAAGAAACAGCTCCTCTAGAAGATTCTGCCATTGGAGATATATAATTACCTAATCACTCCCATCCTGGTATGAAGCATATAATTAGCTGACATCCTCCCTCCTCTTGAAAGGGAACAAATGCTGCATATATTCAATTAGAAAGTGATTAAATAAAGTATTGCTGGAGCTCAGTGCAAGGAGGAACCTGAAGGACTCTGATATTTCCTCTCAGTATCTCATCACCTAAGACAATCACATCCATTGTATCTTCTAAGTTGCTCAAAGCAAGGGCTCCAGCTATCCAGGGAGGCAAAACATGAATCAGGGAAATCTGTTGTGTAAATAAACTAGCAGACAATGCCAATGAGAATACATTTTAAATAATAAAGGTAATACTGACTCCTGTTCACCTCTGAACCTGAGCTGTTCTTTAGCATGGCCAAGAAAAACTACCTGAGCAAGTTCCATGGCCTCTTTAACAACAGTCATTAGTGTTGTTTATATCACTTTGAATGGAGCTATGAGAGCATCGTGAAAAGGCTACAATAATTGTTAAAAGCTAATAATACATATGGTATTTGATGATTTGTTAAATTAAAGAATCATTATATACCTCAGATGTGCAGTAACTGTGACTCTGGCAAGTATCAATTTATAACTTAACTGTAGCAAGATTGAACTTAATGGGAAAACTATTACAGTAAGATTGTGAAATCTTCCAGAAAATAATGCTACCATGTGCAGTGAAGACTGCAGAGCCCCTAGCTTCTAATCTCTTCCCTGGCTTCCCCATATCTGAAGCAGATCTTTTGTTAAGTCAATGAATGAAATTAAATTATAAGTTAAAGAGAACTGCAGGAGAAAATATTCTTTATAATTCGTTTATATGTATGTGATAGATAAAAAATATGAGAAAACTTGAGCAATCATAATTCCATGCACTTTGCTAAACAGTTGCAGCTGTGATGAGTTTTCATTCACTCATGGAGGTACAGCTAGTTAAAATGGCAGCTCCACACTTCATTTCCATAAATAATCAAGCCCAGCCCTGGGTGTTTGTGCCCAGCCAGTCTGTAGGTGCACAGGTGGTGCTGATTGGGAGCATCCCCCTAACTGGCCACAGGTGAGCAGCATTGAAGGTAACGAGTGCCCAGGGGCACTGCCCAACCACCAGAGGGAACAGAGGGCACACAGGTGCAGTGCATCAGCAGGAGGGGATAAAAGGCTGGGCTGAAGGACGAGAAGCCCAGATCCTTGCGGCCTTCTGACGTGATGTTACTCTGTGTGGGCAGATGCCTGAAGCCTTCTATGAGGTAAGTTGTGACTCTGTGGGTGAATATTTGAAGCTTTCTGAAATTCTGTGGCGATGCTGTGCGTGTCATGCCCATCTCAGCTGTGACGCAAATCCGTATCTGTAATCCGGAGTCGGCCATGAAGGCCGCGAGAGTTGTTTTTCCACAATCCCAGTTATTTTGTCCAGCCCATGAGCCCTGAATCTGGCTCTGGTTTTCCTAGCTGTGTGCATGGAGTGTTATTGCTGACAAATGCTGTGTCTCTGAGTGGTTTGGGGCTTGCCATGTGTCAGCAGAACCCCTGTGGCCAACTGCAGGCTCCGTCCCTGGCCCAGTGGAGTACAACCCTTGGCACTGTACGGCCTCTGTGGAAAACACCAATTATTTCTACTCCCACAGCACAGTTATGGAGATTTACAGAGAGACCTGCTTATCTCTGTGAGTTAGACCTATGTGGTACACAGTAACAAGAGAAACTGGGAAAGGATTTGAGAACTCAGCCTTTCCTCCAAAGTCAGGGATGCACCAGCCTGGCAGCACTGTGTGACACATGTTTATGGTGACAGCTGTGGGATTTCTGGGGGTATTATGTTGATTTACTAGGAAAAAACTGCCTATAGCTTTTAAGATGGGCCTATATTAACCCTAAACTTAAAAGAACTGGTTTCTAAGTTGGTAAACAGATTTTACTGGGTTACATCATGGAATTTCTGTAAATAACATCCTGTGCTGGCACAATGCTATCTGTTCTGGGTTTAAAACAGACTTTGTCCTGCTGTAATTCCTGATTTTTCTCTGCTAGCATCCAGATTTTTTGCTTATGGCAATACACATAGGAGAGGTAGAGGAATATTAGTAGGAATGGAGTTTTATGACAGCTGTAAAAATAGTTGATTCCATATACCTTTGTGCCTTGCAAAGCATTAGTAACTGGATCCTGGCTACAGCATGTAATTACATTGCTTGATGCATTGTTGGGCATTAGTAGGATTCCTTCCATCTGTCTAATGTTTCCCATCCAAGAATATGATCACATTTTATTACAGCCATTTAAAAATTCCTGATCCTTTTCCAGGCTCACTCTGGGTGTGATGATACAGAATTTCACCCAAAATATTTCAAAGGCAAACTAAGCATTAAAAAGCAGGCATGGGTAGTGTTTTTTATTACCAGTGTCTCAAATTTATGCTTTTGCTTTAGACATGACCAATTATTTTTTTTTATTTTCACAAAATCATCAGTCGAATACAAAAATGGTTATCAGTGACTGAGGACTTCACAAAATAAAAAATTAATGAGTCCATGTTCTCTCATGTTAATTACCTATTAAATTAGCTCACTCCATAAGCAAATAACTTAAAATCAGATCTGAGGAGGTGTCAGTTGCATCTAAATATGAATTAATTTAACAGAGCCGGGCAAACACACAGCCCCAGATCACTCACCCTCCCTCATCCTTTGTTCCTCAGGCAGCAGCTGGAGGTACCACATGTGCATGAGATAAAAAGGAAAGATCCAGCCTTTGCTGCTGGTGTTTGAGGCATCCCTGTACTTTGCAGGGGAACACAGGTTGTGTTGGCCTTTAGGGCTGAAAGGCTCTGTGCTGCTCAGCCTTTGGCTGCAGCTCCTCCCCTGCGGGTGCCACCAGAGCCTCTGTGTCCTGGCCCTGTCCCTCTGGCAGGGCTGGCAGGCATGCAGGGCACTTGGGGAAGCCTGGGAGCTCCTGGGCAGGGGTGCCAGGGCTGGCTGTGTGCCCTCCCTGTGGAGCTGGCTGCAGCACCCCCTTCCTTCCCTGCCCACCTCCAGTGCCATTATTGGTGTTGGTAAAAGCCTGCAGGGACTTGGTCTGAGTTGCAAGTGATCTCAGATGGTTTTTGTAAAAAAAGTTGAAGGTGTGGATATTTTTGCCAATGTTTTGGTTTTAAATGTAATTATTGAATGTAAAGGGAAGAAACCTCACAGCCTATCAGCTTTCTGTTGATCTGGAGGAGATATGGCTCCTTAAAAAATCCCACATGTTGGCTCTAACATCTCACTTTTGGGATAAACCATTTTAAAATTACCCATGACATCCCAATGCTAATTAATTTCAGGGTCAAATTCCTTTTTTTTTTCTTAATACACCCCCCACACACACTTTTTTGTGGACCATCACACTTGATGGCCCAGTTGAGAGAAATAGGCAAAATACACTCCCTGTGCATTTTTGCCCTGCCTGGACAAAAAATGGCAGATACCCACAAACTGAAGGATTAGGCAGCATGGTAAATTCTCTAATTACAATAGGCTGAAAAAAACTGTCAGGCATTTCCAAGCCAGGATCTACATGTGGTCTGCAGTTGGTTTTCATATAGTGGGATGAAGATTTCATTAACATGTTGAAGTGGCACCTTTCTGCCCCAGATCAGGGAAGGTTGGAGTAAGAACTATCTGTTGCTGTCTTCATGCATAATTAGGCAGAAAAATTTTTTGTTAACTGGCAGAAGATATTGCATGTAAATGGTGGTTTAGGGAGATGGAGGTGCTAAATTTCCTGCACATAATCTTTTTTATGGACACCCATCTAGAAGTACCATTGTGTGGCTCCATTGAAATCTGAGCAGGAATACTATTTCCTGCCCTGCTCCTCAGTACTTTTCCTATTGTTTCAGCTGTGTCTAGCATCTTGCTTTGAATCCTTGATTATAAATGACCTAAATTCTCGAATTACCATTTTTGTATTTTCTTCAGGAAGCTTCTGTCAGATTCCAGGACATAATATTTTAGGATGAAGAGCTTAAAATAGACACATATGATTTTGATAAATAAAAGAGAAACACTGCAGTCTGCAAAGCCATCTGAATATAAAAGTGGTTTGTCTTTTGCCCACTCTAATTAAGCTATCAAAAATAGAAATATTGAGCCAGGCACATCCAATGAAGTTTGCCATTCACCAGGCTTGAGGCTTTCTTATGGAGACTTGTACCATAATGATAAGGAGATGGAAAAAGAAAGCAGTCATTAGCAATGCTCAGGGAATTTGGTTTTCTTGATGTGACCGGTGGCTGTGGTAGACCTGGGAGGCGGCAGGACTTAGTGGCTTTTTCTTAGACAGTTCTCCTGGTGGTGCAGAGTATAATGATGGTCTTCTACTGGCATCAAAGGATGTTGGTGCTGCTACTGAAATGGGTTTGCAGGCTGGAGCAATCACCATGCTCATGTTCACTAAGCTGTGTAAGATTACGGGGCTGGGAGGGACTGCTTTACTTTGGCTGCCAAAGAGGAAGGGTGTGGGGTCCTGGAGCAGCTCAGAAGCCTTCCAAGGGCCTGGATTTTGTGTTTACATGGAAGTGAGAGAGGGAGGGTTGACCAAATTCACTCACAAGGTCCATTCCATGCCATGGTTTAGTTGAGGTGTCAGGGAACAGGTTGGACTCAATGATTTTGGAGGTCTCTTCCAACCTTGTGCTCCTGTGATTCCAGCTGAAACTTCTCCATGGTATTTCTGTAAGATCTTGAGTTGATAAGGATTGCTTGGAGATAATGGTGAAGGATTGCTTGGGCTTCATGATCATCCTCTCATTCCCATAAGATCCTTTTGCCCAATGGAGTTCATTCAGCACCACTTTAAATGAGCAAGAATCGCTTTTTGAATGGTGCTGGCTGGTGCCAGAAAGCTGTCATTCCCTGGGGGAACCAGGGCTTTCTGAACAGGGTGGTTTTTGTAGTCACAGTCTTCAAAGAAAGAAAACCAGTGTGACCTGCATGTGAGTGAATGAAACGTTGCCGCCCCAAAGACAGGCTGAGAATCATTTTCTAGTAAGTGTCAGGAGGTTTTGGAAGACAACACTTCACTGAGAGATTAATTAGTACACAGAATTAAAAAAAAAAAAAAGAAATTGGGAGGCCAGTGCACACACATCCTGGTAGAAACTCACCTAAAGCAACCTTGATAAGCTCTAAAACTAAACAATTCATCAGTGCTCATTTGCTGAAGGGAATTGGTAAATTATTGGGGTAATTTCTATCTGCAGAAGTAGTTCACCAGTTCACAAAGAAGAATATATCATACGAAGGGCTGGCTCACATTTCCAGCTGTGGATTAATAACAACTGCATGCATGCTGGCACATAATTTAGATTCCAGCCATGAAGTCTCTGAATTGTGGGCTGGAAGCTGCAATAATGTATTTCATAAATACAGCTATTGTTTTTGCTGGCATGGTGTTGCACGTAGCAGTTAGGAGAGCACAGTGCAATATTTAGTAAGCTGAAAGGCCAGGGAACTGTCTGAAAATCAAGTTTGCATTATTTGGGGGATCAAAAAGCTGTTCCAAATTGAACTGAAATGCACAGATCAAGTTGCTAAAATGGAAAGTGTGCGTCTATGGGTTTGAAGCATTCCCTAATTTGAAACTTGGACTTATAAGGGAGTATTTTATTTTAAAAGTTATGCCCAAGATTGAATATTTATATAAATATCAGGCTGTAGTTCCTCCCCACCCCCTAAAAGAAACATTTGCAAGTCTTGAATATTTGGTGTCAAGCACAAATTCAAAAGGAATCAAAACATACCACTGAAGTGAGCAATTGCTGAACCCAGGCAGCTTCATTTGCCTCCTCCAATGACATTCTCATGCATATCCCTACCAAATCACAGCTTTTAGAAATTAAATAAATTTATGTTAGTTTGGGTTAGGTGTTTTTCTAGATCTGGGAACAGAATCACTGCCACTGAGCCTTAAAGCAAATTTTAATCTAAACACCATGAATTTCCTTTTAAATGTAGGTTTTGTAGCTGAAATTCTCTATTCTGACTAATGCAATTTCATTTTAGGTAAGAAATATAGCTGAATACTTAGATTAATAAGTATTCCTCTTTTGTAAGAAATTTTTGGAGCATGTTGCTCTTAGATTTTAAATCACATAAAATAATGAGGAGGTTGAAATTCTTTTTCAACTTTTTTCACAGCACGATTCCCTGTGGTTAAGCTTTTGCTTATTTATGTGAATATAAAATGGGATTTTAAAAAAAAATAATGTTTTGGTTTTACTCATCCATATGCTAAAGCTTAGGAGTGAATCAGATGTGCTTAATTCAGGGCAAACAGAGATAAGGAGGAGCAGCAGTTCTGTCCCCTGAGCAGAGATTAAATCAAAATTAGCCTAGTAGGTGTTGTCCACCCTACTCAAAAAGTTTCTATTGATTTCTGAGGGGTTTTCCAAAAAGAAAACAACACATGCTATGGGAATAGTGCCTTGACACCCATGAAGGAGCTTAATGACTAAAATAAAACGCAGAAGCTTTGAGCAGCCACACTGCAGGCCCAGATTCACACAGCATTTATGTTACTAGTGGTTTTACCAAGAAACTTTGGCATGAGGGGGTTAAATTGACACAAAAGAAGCTTTAAATTCACATGGTCTATAAGTCAGGAACACATAGAATTCCCCACTCCTGGAGCAGGTATGTGCCCACGTGTGGCCAACCACGTGTGGGAAGAGTCAGATATCCAAGAAGGAAACTCAGAGAAGGCTGAGCAGGAAAGGCCAGGATGAAAGTTTTAGCTTGCAGTCCATCTCTCAAAGACACTTGGAAACCTCATTGCAGACTAAAGAGATGCATTTAACCCTAAAATGAGATGACAGCTGTGAATCCTCCTCTGCAGTTAATCACTGGAGATGGCCCTTCTCAGCATCCATCTCAGTATTCCAGGAGGGAGAAGTGAACCCTGTGCAGCAGGGCTTTCCCTTGGGGTTAGATGCTGACTGATGAGAATACAAAAGCAAAATTGAAACAATTTTGTGTATCCATTTGGACATTCACCATGAGCAGATGCAATCTCCTGTGACCGTTCCAAAACTGTTAAATTTCCTTAGTTTGCCAGGGGGATTCCTGGCACAAGTCAGAGCTGTAACTTAAAGCAAGTTAGTTAGTTAGTTATGCTTAAATACTCCAGTGAACAACTGATAAACACATCTGGAAATATTTATCTCTCAAGTAACCACTGATCTGCTCCTCCCAAGCATAAAACAATATTTGTTGCACTCTTGTTTATTGAGGTTTCTTACCAAATTCACATCACTGAGTCATGGGAGTGAAGTACTCAAGTATAAACTTCATTGCCTGTGAAAAGCCACACTTAATTCACTGATCTTCCCAATTGCTGTGTCCAGTGCAGGATTAATAGAGCAGTGCTTAGGAACTTCTCTAAACCACTTGGAGATTGTTTTCCCTTTGTCTCAGCTAAAAATAGGAGTATTAACTTTCTCAATAGGAGTATTGATTTCCAGATAATTTACAGGTGGAACTTGCATCCTTATGAATGTATCTGTAATGAAACGTGAGAGCCATTCAGAGAAGCTGTCTGGAATTAACAACCAGTACACTGTTGGTAATCCAGGCACTTCAGCTCAAATCTGGGAAGCTTGAAGTCTTTTATAACTGATATCACCTCTCTCACGAGGGGCACGCTC
>NW_005054435.1:1696479-1704656 GCF_000277835.1 Geospiza fortis | reverse complement strand
GCTCCCTACCTGCTGCTTCTCCTCTCTTATTTCCACAGAGAACTGTGCATGCTCTCCCCATCTGTCCTCCAGACCTTATCCGTGCATTTCATCCACAAGAAATGATGCATGAAGCAGAGTGCTTGCAGCTCTTGGAGTCAGGGGACTGAGTTGTCTGGTGTGTTCTTGTTTAGTCTTGTTTACTAAACACATCATCACACTGCTACGGCTTAAACATTGATTCTTCACGGGCCAGGGAGCCCTCCCAGCCCTTCTGTGACATTTGGACAAAGCCAGAGTGGTTGAAATGGATGGTGTCAGGCTGCAGATCTGTGATTGATCAAATAGCATCAATCCATCAGCGTGCAGGGAGAGAAGGAAGGACTCGTCATAAATAATAGACATTGCCTGTGTTGTAAAGCATGCTGGGAATTGAGCTGTAAATGTAAATCCCTTTCTCCCTCTGTATGGAGCTCCAAAAGCAAGCAGTAATTGGAATTATCTGATAAGTGTTATTAAAGTGAAGAATTGTTACAGCTTTTAGTGCTGAAGTCTCCCAGAGCACATTCTCTGTGGGCTTACTCAGCCCTAGAGAGGTCAATAACCTTTAATGCAAACCATTGGGGAAACAGAAATGTCAGAACTATAAAGTAGCCTGTGTCCATTTCCAAATAACTGGTTTGACCTATGGATCTAAATACTGGAAATAAATAGGAGTCTTGAGCCACAGAGATGCCAGCCACCTCCACACTGCTTGGACTGCAGTAGAAATGACCATTTTGGCAAGGATGCCAGCTATCATTCAATAGTGATGAGTGACCATTTTTCATTATTATTGCTTTTTCATTGCTGTGCTGCCCTCAGAGTCAGTGACATGTAAGTCATTTGGCTGACATTTTAATAAACATCTGTTTTTTTCAGAGCAAGACACAACGGTCATCTTTGTTAGGGTTTCCTGGCATTCTGATGTCTCCATGGATGTTTGCAGTCTGTTCCTGCAGAAACAAAACAAATATAAAACCAACCAGCCCCATCAGAGTGGGATGGGAAGTCCTTGAGAGCTTTCACCCCTCTCCATCCATGCTTCTCACACACAGCTCTGCTGGAGTAAGAGCTCACAAGAGCTTAGCACTTGCTTCCTCAAGTGATGTCTTCCTGATGTACAGCAAGGTTTGTGGACCCTCCAGGGTCAGAAGACTTGATAAGAGTGACATTATCCCTCATAATCATTGATGAGTTTCCAACAGCCTGAGGGGCTTAAAGGGGGTGCCTCAGGAAAAAGGGCTTAGCTTCAATGTAGTTACATTATGATGTCCATATCAACTTGTGTTTAGGGTTTAAATGGGTGCAGTTGTCTTGCCCTAAAAATGCACATCTTTTTCATAGTGTAGGATGGTGGGAGTAACACTGTTTGAGGTGGTGCGAGAGAGAGAGAGGGGGAGACTTTCTCATAAATTGTCAGCTTAAGCAAATAGTGAGAGTGCCAGACAACCAAACCTGTGAAAATAGTTTTGTTTCACTGCTTCTTAATCCCTCCTGGCCAGGAAATATTGAGAGAGTTCAGTAGTGAGAGTGGTGTTGTGCTGTGGAAATATGCTGTTATGACTTAGAGTTCCTGTCAGAGAAACTGAAGTGTTTTCTGAGGTCACAAGGTGAGAAACTTTAGAAAGTGAGAAACTCTCTTATTTATGAAAGGATATGGGCTCACATTCAATGTTTTCATCTGATAACAAGTATAATTAAAAAACTCAGTTTCCAAACTGGGGTTTGGAAATCTCAGCCTATTCTTTTTGTATTAAAGGGCAAAAATGCACATTGAAAAACTAAGCAGGCTATTTAATCACTGAGCACGTGTGAATTTGCATTGTCTTTGCTTTTATCCGAAGTTACAGAGGACAGGAGTAGCAGCAGCAAGAGTGTCTGGACTAAGCAATCTCAAAATATAATTCAGTGAGCAGTGTGCCTGGAGAATTGTAAATAACCTCCTACATGCACATACAGAGCAGAAACTAACTACAATTTGTCGTAAGAAAATGAGTTTTACTCCAGCACCAAGCCTGATCATCACAGAAGGTCCTGCAGTGTTTTGCCTGAAGCAGAAAATCAGACAAGACACTGCACCCATTTTTCAAGGTTCAACCAGATTCCTTAAGGAGGTCTAAAGTGGGGTTTTTGTTTTGTACTGTTGGGGGGTTTTATTTGTGTTAGTTTTTAGGATATACCACTTGGCAGCTGCCTTGTAGAGCTGGGTCTACCCGAGTGCCTTGGAGCTGTGCTGGGTTTATGGCAGATTCAGGAAGGTATAGAAATAGGCCAAAACACTTAAGGCAGCTGGAAGATAACAAACTCCAAGGCAAGGGGAATAATTAAAAAAGTCAGAAAGGAGGCAGGGCCCCAGGATATCCTGAGAGTAATTAAAAAATAATAGTGCATAGGACTTACAGGTAACTCCTTGGCAGTGGATTGAAATGTGCCTGAGGAAAAGGTCCAAGACTTAATCCACATTCTTTTTTAGCTGGAGAAGCTGGCACGGTGAGTGGCAGGGGATTTGCAGCATCTGTGGGCAGTCAGGGTGCCTGTGCAGCCCCACAGGCACTGGCTGGGTGGGGTTTCCAGTGCTGCCCTTCACTTGTGGGGCAGCCCCTCGCTCCAGACACAGCAAAGTGCAGCTCAGGGCCAGTGGAACACAAACACATCCACCAGTGACACTGCCCAGCTTAGAGGGAAATTAATGGTGGTGTGTTAATTGCTGCTTTGGCAAGTGTTTAATCTGGAGCTCTCCTCCAGCTCCCACCAGTGCTCTGGGCAAGCTTTCCTCACATCATGTCTGTGCTGAGCCCTTGAGCTCTGCTCTGCACATTGCAGTAGCCAGATCCAAGACTCCCATCCATCCCTTAGGAATGCCATTGCTCATCCCTATCTCCTCACATGGCAAGCTGTGAGGTTACTGTGAAAGCTGCCACGTTTTCTGTTCCGCTCTCCATCCTCTTGGAGCTTTTCCATGATGTCCACCAAGATCCAAGGAAAGGCAGATGTGTGTCAGTAGTGACACAGCTCCAGCTAAAACCCCTCAGCTGGCCCAATGCACAGAGCTCTGCCTCTCAAGCATTTCCTTCTCACTGGCCCCTCTTCCAGGGAGGAGAAATTGAGGGCGGGGGGGTTGGAACTAGATGGTCTTTAAGGTTCTTCTCAACCCAAACCATTCTGTGGTGGTTCCATGATTTTGTGCATTGAACTTTGCTGCAGTAAAGATTATCTTTGAAAGTCAGTGTCAGCAGGCACAGACTGTGCCCCTGCTCCTGGAGGAGAGGTAAGGAGAAAAGAGACTGAGCAGCTCTTTGCATGGGTGCTGATCAGACAAAAAACAAAAATACTGCCATTCTAACCTCTGATTTGTTGAAGAAACAAAAGACACTTGCCATCAAAAATTGGCTTAAAAACAGTTTAGGACAGAGGAAGGGTACTAATGGGGTAAAAATAACTGGATGAGTTGGCACTACCTGACACCCTTTCCTCAGCTACAATTTCTGCCTTACAGTGCAAATACACCCAAGAGCACTGATCTAGTCAATTACTGCCAAAGCAGGTATTCCTGATCCCTCATCTCAGCCCACAGAGAGGTTCAGCTCCACCACATGCCTGCAGTGAGGAATGCCTACACCATTGGAGTTTTGGAAGAGGAATAGCTGGCGGCAGTACCCTTCACCATTTGTTGAGCTATTATTCTGTATTCAGCCAGAAAACACAAAAATACTGCACAACCCCAGTGTCCACGTGGCACAGAGGGAGAATATCTGGAGCAAACAGACTATGCACTGAAAAAATATTTTCCTACACTCTGCAGCAAGGGTTTGTGAATAGCAAACAGATTTTTCCCTCATCTGAGCAGCCTGAAATTACTTTCTGATGCAGAAATGGCATAGACATTTCAGACAATTTACATGTAATAAATTACCCAATAGTTCTGCTTCTCTATGTTTAAGGCGTAGCAGACCCCCTTACAGCTCCAGGGTGTGATAACTTACAGCAGGGAGTGATCATTTCAAGTAACCTACTTATATTGTACTTATTATAACCAGAATATGGTCATAATAAGTTTGAAACTGAGAGGCAGAAGTTTGGGAAGATAGAGGTCTGAAGTAAGTTTTCAGTCAGGAGAAACCTGTCCTTCTGCCCACCAACCATCTAAAACTACTGAATCTCATTGCCAGAATGGAAGCTGCTTTTTCCTTTTCAGAGTGCCCCTTTGGCTAGACATGCACTTTTGTCAAGTGGCAAACAGAGCAGCACAGAGCAAACAGGACCATTCATTGCTGAATTTCTCAGTGCTCTGGTGATTCCACCCACATCTGCTCAGATGGGTCTGAACATGATCCAGGCTCCGCTGAATCCCCAGCAGGAGAATTTTTAGATCCGGCTCCTCATCTAGCTGGTTCCCAAGGCAGAAAAGCATTTTTGACCTGTGCTCTTAAAGGTGTTAATGTGATGTAATTGCAGCTGCCCTGAGACAGAGTTTAAGGAGGTGAAAAAAAATCTGATTCTGTGGCTCAATTCCAAACTGAACTGCAACAAACCTGGTGTTATATTAAGATATGAACACTGCACAGTGAATCTTCTCTGCTAAATTAAAACCAGCTGCAGGACCTTGTGAAAATTGTTGGTTCACATAATGATAAAAATTTGAGTGTTCTCACTGCATTATTTAAAAATTGACATTTTTTCAGGGATCTTCTTTTCTAGCATACTTAGATATCCCCATTAACATGTTTGCACATGGCAAACCTCTTATCCATGTACTGGGTGATGAGTCTGGCAAAATGATGACATTCCTGGAAGACAAATGACTTCTGTTTGGGCTTTTTTATCCAAAACCTCAGAACAAATAGCTGCATAACCCTCTGTAATCTCAATATAGGCAAAATGGGCATCTGAGGATTCAGAGCAAAAGCAAATTTGGCCTGGTCTGCAGCTGAGCTTCGAATTCTGCCAATTAGTCTCTCAAGCAGAATTCAAAGTTTACAGAGTAATCTGGAAATTATCAAAGCAACAAATATGCTGTATTTTTGGGACTGGACAAAACACATTTAGGTTTCATTTTTATTTTAAAAAAAACCTGCATTTTCATCAAAAATAAAACTGTACATGGATAATTAACTTCTTTCAGTGTCACTGTTAGAATTCTGTGTGTTTCTAATCATTTCTCAGTGTTAAGAATGTTACTTATTTGGGACTGGCAGGAAGCACATTGTGTTCAACATTTTCCCTTTGCAGTGCCTGGGGTCTGGCAGGTTTTACACTGTGGCTTTCCCTCCTTGGTGCTGTTTTTTGGGGTGTGCCTTCCACGGCACAAGTCAGAAATGCAGAACAAATCTTCTGAATGGAAAAACAGGGCAGGCAAGTCTGACGTTTCTGTGGTTTATATTACCTGTTAGTCAAAACAAATAAGCAAACCCCAGCCACATGATGGAGGGGAAGAGAATATAATTTATGCACAAATTTTCAGTCTCTCAGCATTTTTAATTTCTCAGGTTTAGTTCTTCACTTCTTATTTTCCTAGACTGAAAAAGCACACTCTAATGATCTCTGCTAAAGACAACTGAAAACCCCTCTAATGGTTTTGCATTCGTTACAATGACACCAATTATTGATGGATTGTTATTCCTGAGCAGAAATGAGGAAATCTTTCATTATGCTGTTGTATCAATCCCCTTCTGCTTGGTGGTTCAGTGTATCCTGGTATCCAAATCCTTGAGGAAGGCTTTAGCCCTCATTTCTCACATCCTGGTTGTATTGATCTGAAGGCTGCACTCCTGCAATGAAGTGGATCCTTGTTTTTCGGAGAGGGAACGTTGCCAGCTGATTAATAAGGGGCTGACTGTAATACCTCAGCAATGTGAACTTTTTTTCAGAAGCTCAAAGTCGACATTTGAAAGGCAAACACTGCAATATACAACCTGCAGCTCAGAAAACATGTTCACAGCAAATACCCTGCTAACTCATACCAAGTTATACCCAATAAGAACTCTCACTTTGTGATCTTGGCAGCTTTAAGACTTCAGAAATTATGGTTTATTATGGAAAATGCCAAATGTTTTCACGTATGAAAGCCATATTAGACACAGTGCCGTTTCATACATGGGGTTATTCAGACATGGGAGATGTTTTGATGTTTCTTCCCCTTTTTGAGACCAGTGAAGTACAAATGCATTCTGTATTTATTTATATTTCACATTTATTTACAGTACCTTATATTTTTCATGTGCAGTTTGTTTCTACGTGTCTAGCTCTAAAATGTTCTTCAAATACACTCAGTTAGGTGTTCCTTTGAAAAATAAATGAGGGCAGGACATCAAACCTTTATGCAAAAAAAAAAATTTAGTGTGTACAAGTAGCAAATAAAAAGGGTTTCTGTGATGTAGAAAGTCAGGCCAAGATCCTTGCCTTGGGTGGAGGAGCCTGTCACTCCTACCCATGACAGTAGGGATGTGTGGTGAGGTCTGTGTGGATGTCCAGGGCCACTGCCACTGGTGCAGACAGAGGGAATAGAAATCCAGCGTGTTTTTGGTGTGTCAGCAACAGAGCTGCATCACCATGGCAAATAACAAACGTTTCTGCAGCTGTGTCAGGTTCAGTGCCTCACCCCAGCCAAGCTCAGAGCCTTTTGCAGCCCAGTAAAGGCCACAAAAGCCAGTGCCACACACAGCAGCTGCCCTTGGAGGAGCTGCCTGCAGGCTGCATCCAGGGCCCCCAGGGAGGGACAGAGCAGAGAGAGCTGGCAGCTTTCCCGAGGGACAGCAGGGAGCTCCTCCCAGGCACCAGGAGCAGCAGTCACCCTCCACCCCTTCCAGGTTAGGACAGGTTCCATGCCAGGGGAGGGAGAAATAGTAGCTACACCGCTAATTCCTAAGCTTATGTTCCATTATGTGCCTTTTAGCTGTACACAATATTTGCTATCGGTGCAATGGAAGCAGCTCCACCTTGGAGAGGGGATAATTCATTTTCCCAGACTCTGGGAGCTGGATTCATTGTTTGTTCTGGCTTCAGGAGGACCCTGACCCGTCTGCTACTTTGCTGAGCAGAGAAGATAATTTCTTCTGAAAAGTGCCCTTATCACGAAACCTGCCTCCAATGCTGATCCAATCTGTGTCAGGCAGTTCCTACAGTGCAGGAGTAAAGCTGGAAAGTTATCTACAGAGATCCATCATTTGGAGAAGCTGCCATGACCTCCTTTTTGCAGAAATATTTGTTCCACTGGACAAGTATTTTGTGCTATAGTCCACCATGTCCTCCAATTCTTGTATAAATCATAGGGGTAATGTATTTTCACTTTGTCAGAATATTGTAGCTACATCTCTCAGCTTTAATTTCTGTGGTAACTTTTGTTTTCAACCCAAAGTACTTTTAATTAGATTTAGATTAATTTAGACGCACAAACAATCCTAAATATGTGGGACAGCTGCTCTATCTGCTGTGATAAGCAAACCAGAGAGGTCATGTTTGCATTTGTCACAGCCCAGGATCAGGTGGCAGGGACAGATTGCAAAGGTGGGATGGTTTCTTCTCCATCAGATGCAGACCATGAATATGAAAGAATGCCACCAAGCTGGTGACATCCTTAGTGTCACTAGATTTAGTGACAGCACAGAGTTTCTTGGCTCAGGAGAGCTGTCTCCCAGCAATGCTGGCAGCAGGAAATGTGCACACCAGCAAGGGTCTCTGAGTCTTTCTTGCCAGCACAGAGGTGAAAGCTGAGCATAAAGTACCTGGGGCAGCTACTTGGTGGGTTACCTTAGGGAGAGCAGATGCGTTTGGGGGAAAAGGTGTGGAGAAGGCAAATTACAGAAGGTCTAATACCCTAGTCACAGAAACAATGGCATTGTTATGGGCCTAGAAATCAGGACACAGGTCCTCATCCACAATTTGATCCACACCCAGCCCTGGAGGAGTTTCCATCCAAGGCTTTGGTTTGGTCCCATATGCAGATCTGCCTCCAAATTGTCAGTCTTAACCTGGATTCACTGTGTGTGCAGCACATTTCTCCATGTCACACTGGTAGCTTCAGTTTGAACTGTTCCTCTCATTTGCATCTTAATTCTGATTCTAAAATCAAGACCAGGGATTTTTTCAGATTCTGTTTTCAGTGACAAAACAGACTGCAAAAGTAGAAGTGCTTTGTTTTCATTGTTTGGAGAAAGGAA
>NW_005054435.1:1671863-1696451 GCF_000277835.1 Geospiza fortis | reverse complement strand
TACCTTTTTTCCCTATTGCCACCTTTCTCCCTACTGCTCTACCTTTCTTCCTCTTCCATCCTGCAGATGTCATTAAGCTGGCTGTGAGCTGGAGATTTCTAAAAAGGAGGTCTGGCTGACTCCTTCAGTGCCAGGAGAAGCTCTTGTATAATTGAGTCTCACTCTGTTGGTGCATATTCATGTAAGGAATCCATGGTTATCGTGGATGGGCATGTGCTGTCTTGCATGACTCTGAGTATTTGAGGGCTCCCTTTTGTGGTTTCTTTTATTAAAAATAAGTTTTTAAAGCCCCGAAAAACTTACTTCCTTCCTTGGCACACATTAAGAACAATAGCTCTGTTTAATTTAAAAGGGTTTTCTTTTTAAGATGCTGAAGAGAAGATATTCTAATGAGAAAAAAAATACTAAAAGAAGAGAATTTCACATTTACTTCTGCATGCAGTAAAATCATAACTGCTTCTTGAGAACTGAATTTTCTCTTCTAGTGAAAAGAACTCTCAAGAATGTTTGAGTATAGATGTCTTTAAGTGTACTTCCTTTATTATTCTATAAAACTCTTCTAAAAATGAGACAGTAGCTATGACTGTACAGCATCTTTTTCTGTATTATTTCAGTACTTCCTACCTTAGGATTTGGAAAAAAAAATTGCATTCCTGTCATAATGCAATCTCCTGACAGCACTGGCAGTGGCAAACTTTAGAAATGTACAAAAACTGTGTCTCCACATTGTGGATGGTGCAGAAGGTGATAAGAAGCTTAGAGGATAAAATAGCTTGGGGAAAAGGAGGATTAACCTCTCTTACTGAGAGTGGAACAGATACCCAGAAATTTTATTTTGCCTGAATCGCATTCCTAGTTTGAATGCATTCAGATTTGTGGGAGGATGTTCTGAGGGAGGGTGTGTGGGAAGGAGCTGTAGTTCTTGAATTAAGCGCTCTGGCTGCATTGGCAGAGCAGGCTCGGGAGCTGATAGGGAGCTCTTTCACTTAAGTAATGTGTTTTTCTTACTGGGAAGGGTAATTTATTTTAAAAAAAGGAGAAGGTTAAAAAGGCACCTCCATTCCTGGCAACTTTCCCTTCCTGATCTGCCCTGTCTTTCTTTGGGCTGTTCCTCAGAATCAGCTCTTGGCCTGGGTGAATCCACCAGCGAACGTCCCGGGCAGCCAGAGCTGACCCCCAGCTGTTGATCTTGGCCGGGACCAGGAAACACAATCCTCTTTTGTGGGGGATCTCGGGTCTGATCATTTTGGTGCTGCTCCAACCCAAACCAAAACTCAAACATTTTGGAATTCTGCATGAAAGGCAGCAGTGCCTGAGGGGAAGGGAGCTGTGCTGGCTGTCCTGGAGCTGTGGGTCTTCAAAGTACACGAGTGTCTGAAGGGAGGAGGCCAAGAGGATGGAGCCAGGCTCTTCTTGGTGCTGCTGAACAGGATGAGAGGGAGGGGGCAGAAACTTCATGGGAAGTTCCACCCAAATGTGAAGAGCAATTTCTTTGCTGTGCAGGTGACAGAGCCCTGGAACAGGTTGTCCAGGGAGAGAGTGGAGTGTCCTTCTCTGAGCATGTCCCAAAGGCAGCTGGACACAGTGCTGAGGGACAGGGGTGCTCTAGGGGATCCTGCTTGAGCAGATAGCTTGGACTAGATGATCTCCAGGGGCTCCTTCCAGCTTTCCCTTTCCTGTGATTCTGAGCTCTCCAAGACTATGTGAAGTAGGCAGGCAGGGGGCTAAGCAGATCCCTAACAGACCTCTAATTTCCATGGAACCTGCAGGGGGAGATTCATAGTGCTGAGGGCATCTCTGCCACGGTTGGTCTGATAGATAAAACTATCAAAACAAACCAGAGGCTCTGAACTGGCCCATGCAAAGTTGGGGGATTTCAGGCATTTTAGCTGGAACTTCCCCAGCTCCCCTCCACCTGGGCAGGAGGCCAGGCTCTCCACATGGGTGACTGGGACACCACAGCCCCCTTCAGGCTCAGAGAGAGCAGCCTTGTCCTTGCTTGAGATGGTCAGCATTCTCCTCTTGCTTCTTCTGCTCAGGACTTTTTATCCCACTCATGGCACAGTTCCGGTTGCCCCACTGAATGTTTTAGAAAACATCACTTCAAATAAAATCTCCAAGGCTTAGCTTAGACAAGAATATTTAAACTTTTCCATAGACGTGAAGTCACCAGTTGGCACTAGGCTGTGTTTATAGAAATAAAACCTGCTGGTTATTATTTGCTCTTCTGTTGGTTAAGCTGCTTTAACCCGTGCTGCTTCCACGCTAACCTTTGTTCAGAGGTAGCCTGACAGGTGGTGAACTTCTAAAAGAGTTGGTATTTCAGAGGCTGAGTGAGTTCCACTGCTAAATAGCTTAAAATTTGTCAAAGTCAGAGCTGAACGATACTTAATGCGCTTGGCTTTTAGATTAGACATCTCTGGCTATGCCTGAATCCCTCTCCTGTGGGAATCTCTTTCCTCAGCACCTCAGTTTAGGGAGAGAAATGGCTGAAATTCAAAGCGAATATTACAGAATAATTGTGGGAAACAAAGATTGGGTTTATAATAATTTATCAGATCAATAAAATTATTTGGGAGTGGTATTTTATCAGTCAGCAAAGAGAATTCTGTCTTGGGCCCCTCTCACCCATTGGTACAAGTTATATTTCAGAGGCTTGAGCAGAGGAAATTATCTATTCATGGAGGAACTCTGGTTCAACAGTTAAAAATGGAAAATATTTGGAAGATATTGTGAGAATTGGCAATCAATTGATGATAGAGAAGCAGAAAGCTGGGAAAAAATAAGATTAAAATGCAAATGATTTTGCATTTTTCACCTACATGTTATGGATTTCTAGATGTTTGTGACAATGAAAGTGGGAGAGGTAATTAAAAGAAAAATATTGTAGAAAGATGATCAAAAGCCAATATTCCAAACTGCTGCTCCAAAAGAAGATGATAATCGTGAAAACTGACCCTCCAAAAAATCATTGAATACAAGGACCAGTCATGAATGGATGTCTTGAATTGCATTTAATTCTGTCACTTTCAGGAACACCAAAATGGTCCTGGGGTTTTTTTTTTTGTTTTTTTAAAACGATGTCCAAAGGCGAGTGAAAGAACTTCATTGTTAATGTTTGTGGTGTAAATGTTTCTAAGCATTAAATGGCAGCCTGTGGTGTTTACATTGGATTTGGATCCAAAGCAGCTCTTGAAGCTGTTTTGTCAGGTGTTAAACTGCACAGAAAGACACCACATTACTGACTATTGCAATTGTTCCATAAATTATCAGATTATAAGGAGAGGACAATACCCTATTATTGTAGGGATCTTCTACAGTTACCAATGACAGTCACAAAATAAAAGTCTGAATATCTTTAGGTTGTCTGGCCCCAGAATGCAAGTTTACGTTAAATGTATTTTCTTGTGAGATGTTGAAGTGGGCAAGTATTTACAGTCAAATGGATCTGAGGCAAAAACCTGACCTTGGAGGTCAAAGGAAAAGCCATTGTTTTCCCTCATTTACCACTGGTTTTGAGGATGTAGATATTCATAGATGTAAGGGAGCATAAGATTTTTCCACTATAAACTTGTCATTTTCTAGAGGTATACAGAGTGGTTGTTTACTTTCTGATGTAAACCAGAAGGCATAAAATAAATCAGGATTCTAACTGATGGATTCAGTAAGAAACCAAGCACCCAGGATGGCTATTTCAAAGCAGACAAAAACTTTTGATCCATATTTAGCTGAAGTTAATTTAGAAACTGCAGATGAATTGGTTAACAGCTGATGCAAATAGTTATGAGTGGGCAAAGGGCCCTGACTTCTCATAGCTCTTCTGAAACACAGAAAAACTCATAGAAAATACTGCTCCATATTTTGAAGAAACCATCCTGTGGCCTTTGCTTCTTTTTTGTTTTAATCTGGTTTATCTTCCTAGCCCTTAAAGGCAAATAAAGTTAAGCAAACGGGAGCATTCATAATTTTCCTTTGCAACTGTTACATGGTATTTTTGGTTGTGTTGGCCTGGAAACCTAAGTCATGGCTTACATTCCTAATATCATACAAGAGACTCTTTGGATGGTTGTGTTTTTACTGGCTCAAAGTGCACAGATACTTCGAAGTGGCAGCATCCAGCTGCAATCTCTGTAACCAGCCAGGAGTACACATCCCAAAGGAACCGTGTCCAGAATGAAAACACATTGTTAAATAATAAATAATATTACTGAACCTTCCACATGTCATTCTAATCTCCTGGGAAATATTTAAATTTCACTTAATGCTCTAACACAGTCAGCACAACTGGCCTTGCCTACCCCAGAATTAGGCAGCAGAACTTTGGATCTGTAATTTATATTTGTTGTAGTTTTGCCCTTTCATTTTTCTGCAGCAGGTATGATGCAGGTATATACTGCACAAGCCTATGGAGCAATCAGGAAAATTTCCTTGTTTTCTTTTTTTTTTTTTTTCTTGCCAGAGGTTGTGTTTTTCTTATCTCCATAGTACTGAATGGCTAAAAATGGGAGGAACCTGTGTTTTTATGTACATACAAAGAGAAGATATCTAAGTCTGACTAACAAAAGGACATAGTTCTTGCAGTGTTCCCTCACCACTCTTGGGCTGTTGTCCTTGTTTGCAAGATGGGGAATTTCGGCCAGGATTTCACAAGTCAGGCACTTGCAATTTCAGGTACTCTGCTTCTCATCCTGACTAGGACACGAAAGCTGTGTTTTCCTGGTCAGATGGATATCCTGCCTTTTGAGCAGGCTCACTGCACTGTACCAAGGCTTTATTTGCCAGCTGCAAACCAGGAATTGCTGTCTCCAGGGAGCAGGACCATGAGTAACCAGCCATGAGTAACGTCACCGTGCACTGGTACCCAGTGCCCGTGGGAGTGCTAATGGCCCGCTGCTGACCCACTTAATGAAAACTTGTGTAGGTGATGCTGCTCTGAGCCTGTTTGCAAACAAACAAGGAGATCTCCCCTCGAGGCAGGCTACAGCCTGGGAATGAGGCATCACTGAGAGTGTGTAGGCAGGGAAGATATTTGCAGTGGTATCATGGCCCCATTGAAGTGAGTGGCAGCACTCCCAGTGCCTTCAGTTTGGCCAGACATTTGTCCTTCTCTTGGTGCTGACCCACAACCCTTGACTGAGCTCAGTGGAGACTAAACAGCATAAAATTCAGCACTGCAGTGCCATGGCACTGCAAAACAAGCTCTGAAACCAGCTAATATCTACAGGGTTTGCAGCAGTTTTCACTCAGCTTTGTTTAAACCCAAATATGTGGAGATTATCTGTAAGTACTCTGCAGGCATTCACAGCTGTCTTGCTAGACAGTCCTCTGAGTAATAAGTTAAAATGATGGAATTGTGTTATCAGGCTGGATAAAGTCCAGTAATGTGGCAAAGACCATAGGCTTCCAGAATAAGATGAGCTACAGATGCAGGATGGACTAAAACACATTTTTAAAGCCTCTCACTGCTATGTGTGTTTCCCATTGAATATGATTGATAGAAAGAGGAAAGCCCGATTTTCTGTATTAAGCATAAACATCCATGTATTTTGTGAAGGCAGAACCTGGCCCCATGTTTTTGTGTTGATCTGAATGTGCTGAGACACTGCAGGGTTCAATTTCAGGCGAGGAAACACTCTCACATGGAATCTATGAATTATTATGACTTTATAACTGTGGGGTATAAAACTCCTGGGCATTTCTGTAATTTTTAAAAATTGCAGGCTTTCCAGCAGCATGTAGGACTGGGTGAATCTGTGTGGTGAGGGCACATGAAAGAGGACTGTGTAATTATCATCCTTAAAACTGTTCAGTAATGCTGTCCCTGCCATGACATATCCATCTCAGATTGTAGGATATATAACTGTGCTTTATCATCAAAATCTATTTCAACTGGTATGGCTTGGATCACCCTGTTTTCTCATTTGTCTCTGGTATTTCCTGGTCTTTAAATCTCCAGACCACCTGGGGCTCTTAACCCCCTTTAATAAATAGGTCCATCACATTTTCCCCGTGTTCAAAAATGTCACAGCTGCTTCCAATATGTTATGCAGGGATCATAAAAATAAGTACAGTATAAAACATTATTATAGCCCTATTTCTAAGTTTCTCCAGCACAGCTCGCTCAGTTCAAGACATCAGCCCTTCTGCAAACTCTGGGATGTGATTGTTCCTTCTAATCACTCTGCTTTTAGACATCCTGAAGGGATGCTGGTACCTTAGTGCCTTGGAATAGCTGCTTAGTAGCCACAAACTCTGCATGTTTTAAAAAGGCAAGCAGCATCCTGGTGACAGGACACGGAGGAATGGCTTTGAACTGAATGAGAGGAGGTTCAGATTAGATATTAAGAAAATCTTTACTGTGGGGGCAGTGGAAGTGTCCATGGGGATTGGAGCAACCTGGACTAGAGGAAGGTGCCCCTGCCCATGGCAGGGGGTTTGGAACTAGAGGATTTTTAAGGTTCTTTCCAACCCAACCCATTCTGTGCCCAGAGTTTCCCAGAGCACAAAGCAAGCTGCTGCTGCTCCTGCCTGGGAGAGGACCAGAGCAGTGTCTGAGCACAGCAGTGACAGGGGTCACCAGCTGCACCTTTGGTGGCTGTGGGCTCTGTCTGTGTGTGTGTCTGGAGCCTCTGTCACTAATGGGTCTCGACAGAAGGGAGCCAGGGCTCCCAGGCACCATTCCTTTGAAATACTGCCTGAACCCGTGCTGCATGTGTGACCTGAGCTGACAGAGGGTCTGTCAAACACTGATGCATGTTGTTTGGGTTTGCTATTACTGCTCCTGTCATTCTTCTCACATCCACTGAGGTGATATAAATGTCTCTGCAGAGCCCAGGGTTTTATTCAAACACATTTCAGGCTTCTTTCATGAATTAACAGGAGCTGGGTGATGAACATCTATAGAGGCTCAGCAGCCAGGCTTGCAGGGGTCAGGATTTTACCCAGCACAGTTGTACTGTACATTATTTACAAATAGCTTGAACACAAGGACTAAACAGTCACGATGTTCCTAATTTGTATTTAACCTGCATTACAAGCAGACATCTGCAGAGCATTGCGCAGCAAGAGGTGCATCATGTATTGGATGTACTAAATGTAATTCTCATGCATAATTTTTTATGGTCTGGTTTCTTTGGGGTTTTTTTAATCCCTCCAAAGGTGCCAATACAGGCACTCAGATCAACATTGTGTGCTAGTCAACAATAGGTATTTTAGCCTGTTGCATTGATAGTTCCTCCTCCTGGAGAACAAGGGTGATGTATGGGATTTAGGAATGAGAAAGGGCAGTTGTTGCACTTTAAGGTCCCTTCCAACCCAAACCATTCTGTGATTCCATGAATTTCCACCCTGACACATGCTGTTGTCCAGGCCGTTTGGAAGTTCTAGAAATAAAACACATTTCCAAGAAGAAGACAGATACCTTCTGTCACCATAAAAACACGAACTACACGCCAAAGCCTTATTAATAACAAATTACCCACAGCCTTTTCTGCTGAGGTAAACTTTGAAGTACACACTTCTGTACATAGTTCCATCTTCTTTTCACAGGCCATTTTTCTTTCTTGCTACATTTTCTATTTTTCAGTACCATCAGTGATTAAATAACCCTCACAGCCAACCTGGCAGGGGGATCACATGGGGTACCTAGATAAAGTTTAATCATGGGCAACATGGAAAACAACACCTGACAATTTTTTACCTCCTACAGATAATTTTCTTTCCAGCCTACTTCTCTCTATGGCAAACTGTTAAAATATTTTGAAAGACTGAAAAACTCTTCTTAATGCTGTCCATTTAGGCTTAAGTATTTCTGCAAAGGAAAATCATAACAAAAGAGTAAGAAGATGATCCTCCCTTCAGAAATACTTCTGAAAGTTTACCTTGGGAATGAAAGGGATTTCAAATTAACTTCATAATATTTAATCAAACCTTCATCATTATTTTAATGTTTTGGTTTCCTTCACACTGCTAGAAAGCACTGGTTGCAGATCTAATCCCAGGTAGATCAGCAATGTCTCCAGTGAGAAAGAAAGTCCTTGAAGTTCCTTGAGCTAAAAAAAAGTTACAAGTTTGGCTCTCAAAAATGATGACAGATAAATTGGCAAAAGGGTGAAGTATTTTAAGAACCCTTAACAACCAGAGAGCCAGATGATGTAAATAGGTTTATTTTAGATACAGAGATCATTCACAGCCCTAATCTGGCCAAAAAAAATTCACTAGTTTTTTTTTTAACAAGATTTCTATGAGTTATCTGAAGTTTGTTTGCAGGATACATTCCCAGTAAAGAAGGCTCATCTCCTGCTCTATTTTTTACTTTAGTCTTTGTTTTCTAGACTTGTGCTAAGCCTGTCTATAAAAACCCCACAAAAGGTGACATTATACTATCAAACATCCTGAATATTCCATGGTCTCTCAGAGCTGAACTGGTACCAAAGCATTTCCACCCATATCTCTGTTTTCCAGAGCACATTTTCACCGTGCAGCTCCTGAGCTCATTGCAACGGCCTCATGCATCCATCCAGCAAACCTGGCCCCTTTCCATGGGGCATGAATCATTCCCAGCTAGGCTTGGATCTCCGGGAAGGTGTGCAAGCCACTTATTTTCAGCCAGCTCCTTGTCAAGAAAGCGTTGACTTGTGTCCCTTGGGTTCTCCTGCTCCCGGGTGCCAGCAGAGCTCCGGTGCCACCGGCTGCGGTGCTGCTGTGCTGCCTTTGCAATTAGCAAAGGTTCTGCCATGAGAAACCACTCAGGGGTTTCAAGGCCAAAACATCCTAAACCAAATCAGCTGTAAAATCTGAGACTTCTTCTTGTTAAACCCAGGGAGCTCTGGATTGTCTGGAGCTCCTCTGCATCACTAGAGATGGAATTTTCTCTCACTTCCAAAGATGGTAGCGAAGCTGGAAAAGAGGATGGGTTTGCTCTGACAGGATGATAAAAGGGGGAGCATTGCTGTGTTTGCACATCACACTTCTATTCTTGAAATGACTGGTTTATGACCAACAGTAAGGAAATTAAACAGGACTTGGATTTGCCCTTTAGGTTATAAACAGCTCTATTATTTACAAGGCACTTTGCACTTGACTCAATTGTAGCAGGATTGTTAACAGCAGCTAAATTAAAGTTCTCTAAAGATTTCCATTAGCACAGGCAAGAGCGATTCATAAGTATGTGTGTATATGATCTTTGACTTGCATGAAAAAGTCAAACAGTTATTTGTTGTAATTTTTTCCATAGTCATTTTTAGATACCTTTAAAAGAAGCTCAAACTTTTCAGTGCAGGTCAGCTTTTGGCTTCAGTCTTCTACCTTTGTTTCCTTTTTAGGCTTTTTTTTTTTTTTTTTTTTTTGAGATTTTAGGATTTTAAGAAATCTCTGGTGTTAGGCTTAAGCTTTGAACAGCCACAATTATATGTGGGATTGCAGATGGATCAGCACAGAGCACTGGGAGAAGCCCATTAGCTCCAGCCTCTTCATTCAAGAGTCTCTGCTTGACAAACTGAGTCTGAAGGTCCAAGACTTTCTGTTGCTCTGGTTTTTTAATTTTATCTAATCAAAAAAGTGAACATTTGTAGAGGCCGCGGTTTTTTCTTTGTTTTCTATTTTTTTTTCTTGAAAAAAACCCTCAAAATAATTTTGAAGACTGCTAAATTTTTGACAGTGGAGATGCCAATCAGGTCAGGCCCGATTCCTAACCATCCTTTTTTTCTTGCAGCTGTACACCTAAACTTTCTCTAAAGTGCCTGCTATTTTGTAATATCCCATTTTAAAATTGACTGAAATTGAAATCACACACACACACAAATCTATTGATTTGATGCTAGAATGTCCCCACAATATTTTACCCTCCATTAATTGCACAAATGCTCTTTGGCCCAAGATTTCTGCATGAGACATGGGTCATGTAGGCCATGTTATGTATTTTTTCCCCCCTGTAGTTTATACTACCCCAGTATTTGCCATTGTAGCAGTAGACACTCTGCATGTTCAATTAACATTCTGTGGCCAAAAAATGTGATATGCAGTCGCTTCCCCACTGCAGGTCTTGCAGGTGTACAAGTAACCATCACCTCTGCAGCCCAAAGGCTTATTATAAGATTCCTTTTTCAAAAGCATGACTTTATTTACAAAAGAATTAAATCTTGAAATGCATACATCACTAGAATGTGTATTTTTGACAAAAATTAGATGTATTGGCTGTGGTGCCTTTCCTCAGAGTAGTGACATGGAATGGGAATAGTATTCATGCAACACTGATGGGCTGGGAGGAAATGCTGCATTTCCTTTGTTCTTTACATGTTCTATAAATACTTCATGTGTTTGTTAAAGCTCTGTTATTTCTGGAAGCCTACTTACTCTCTTGTTTAATTTTTCCTGAATCCTTTGAGGCTGCAGATAACTTGGGATACACAGAGGCTTAACATTCCATATTTATGCTCAGCTAATAGGCACCACATGAAGATTAGGAATGTAAACGGGTTGTGAGGGACAGAGAGGGAAGTTTTTAGCATGTCTAAAAAAGGACTAGACTTAGACTTCTATTACTCATACTTTTGACTTTCCACCCTTCTCACAGGGAAAAAAAAAAGAATGGGAAAGGTCATCAGAGCATCCTAAACTCGATCAGATATTGGGATGGTCCTGCTAACCATCATTTGTCACAGACAGTGTTTGTCTCCAGCTTGTCTTGATCATAACCAGCTTCTTCCCCTTGGGAGAAAGTATTGCCAAATATAAAAAGGTTCTCCCTTTACCTCTGAGAGTAAGTGCAATCTTTTTCTTGCACCAAGACTCCCATCATGCCCCCCAGAAATGAACAATTGGAATGTTCTGTCTATGGCAGCGTGTGGAACAAAGGTGCTTTTTAAATATCAGAGATATATAAAACTTTGTGTCTGTAAATACACTTAGATCACTGAGTGAAAAAGTTGAAGAGCTTTCAGAAATGATTCAGTGCTTTTACCATCCATTTAGAAACACAGGTCAACTGGTGAAAATTTGTTTGAATCACAAGCCTAAAATTGTTGAAGATGGTTTTTAGTGCAGTCACAATGTATAAATCATTTTTTTAAGCAGAGTGTAGCTCCTTAGGACCTCGGTTCCTTAGGTACTTATGGAAATTTTACTCATTATGTTTCTATTTTTCAGGCTTCTCTACCATTTGTTTGTTTAAATATACATATTTGGAAGTCAGTGAAAAATGAATCATGTATAAAAGTTCTTTGATCAGTCAAATATAGCAATAATGCTGTTTTGAAAGGAGTCATCCCAACAAAAGCACTCCTCTTGAGCACCCCCATTTTACTTCAGGGCCTCATATCTTTGCCTGGAAACTCAGCAGTGATGCTGGTTTGGTAATGTCTGTTGGGAGCTGCTAGAAAAACACAGAAAGCCGGGGCATGAACAGATTTTCCAGTGCAACTGGAAAAAGAATGATTTCACCTTATGCTGTGTGAAGAGGTGAAGCAGCCTAAATGTGTCCTGAAGCCTCAGAATCATAGGGCTTCAGAGCACATTTTCTTTTATTACTGGCTTCTTTGAGCTTATAATGCACAGGATGTTTCAAAAGGCAGCAGATATAGGAAGGGTGAGATTTTTATGGCACTGCACATCCTGCAGAATGCCTTTCTGCATGAGGAATTCCACTTACAGCAAAGAAATTCCTCACAGCTGAAAATGCTGAGCAGTGCTATAGGGCTGCCAGAGTGTGGTTTCTTCTGTTTTGAACTCCTCCTCCTCCCACCAGGTAGTTAGGAAAGGTGAGGTGTATATTGAGAAAACAGGAGGCTGGTTGGTCAAGCAAATCCCAAGGTGCTTTTTTCAGATTCCAAGAAATAGAGCTGAGCTCCTGTACACAGCCCAGAAAATAAAAAATCCCTGAAAATAGAGACCAGAACCTTCTGATCTCCCTGGGGATTCAGCACTTTTATTTGTAGTGATGATATCTCTAAGAAAGTAAGGCAGCTGCTGATTCACAAACCATACTGGGAGTTTCAAGGGTATTTGCTCAAGTGAGTGAAATCCTGAGATCATGACTACAAATCTTGGCAATTGCTCAATTGCTTTTGCTGCAGCTCTGAAGCTCATCTCTGCTATTTCCCATGTGAAAAACAAAGCCCACGCAGGTTCCTTGTGCTGCATTAGCATTCTCCCACTTGAAGTTCCAACTTCATCTTGATGTCCCACATATCAAGATGGAAACTCCAAAGAAAAATCAGCATTCCCTGTTTTTTCTAAGGCAATAAAAAGATGGATATATCTATATAGATAGAGATGTAGATATATAGGTATATGTGTGTATATATATAGTGATCGAAACTGAATTTAAAACAAGCTTTTGAAGCAATCCAAAGCTAATACTTCTTCAGCCACAGGAAACTATTCAGCGTAGAGGCACCTTTGAGAGTCAACAAGAGGTTCTGCTGCCAACAGAGGGTGGAGGAGGATCAAGCCATAAAAGAGGGAAAACAAATTTCCTTGCCCCAAGACTTGCCGGCA
This sequence comes from Geospiza fortis, assembly GCF_000277835.1. Classification (NCBI taxonomy): domain Eukaryota; kingdom Metazoa; phylum Chordata; class Aves; order Passeriformes; family Thraupidae; genus Geospiza; species Geospiza fortis. The sequence continues at coordinate 1,683,956 of NW_005054435.1, read as the reverse complement.
GCCACTGTGCTGGAGTTAGGGCCCCTTTCTCTCCTGTCACAGGAAAATGAAACAGATGTTTAAGGTGTCAACAGTACTAACACAGCTGTACCCATACACCTTCCTGGTGATCACCTTTACTGCTGCAGAACATCCCACAGGAGCACAGGCCCTTTTAATGTTATTCCCTGGGGGACTTCCTTCAATAAATTGTCTGGATACAGTAGCTCTGGGGTTTTATGTCATTTCTTTAGGTTGTCTTCATGGGAGTGAATTTTTCTTGTGTTTTAACAATTCTTCATTCATGTTATCTTAGTTTATTTTGGTCTGAGGATACCACCTTTTTTATCATTTGTTCGAGGGATTGGACCAAGAATTGCTTGAATTTAATAGACTTTTGTCATTCACTTTAGAGACTTTCCATCAAGTTCAAAACATTCTAGTCAATGCTGAAAGAATTACATCATTTCAGGCTTTGCCTACTTCTTTTAATTCCCACTGAGCTTTCAGACTGGCTTTGGAAATATGAGACCACTTTTTTTCCTACAAAATCTTAGGCCTTTGCAATCATTTGTATCGTTGTTTGATCTGCAAAATCTGGATTTAGACTTCCTGGCAGATTTGTACTGAACAGCATCTCTAATCCCTTTTAGGACAATTTCATAGGCTGAAAGAAAGGGATTTTTTTAATATAGGCAAAATTTTTAAAAGGGCTTTACCCAAAAGATTTTCCCCTAACCCAGTCTTCTTTAAAACACGAAACCCAACACCAAGTAGACACTAATTCCAATTTGTAACAAAATCAGGGAAAAAGGGGGAGTGCCAGTGGTTATGCATAATTCTCCATACAAGCCAGACAACTTAATAACACCACGTATTAGAGAAGCCTTAAAGGTAATCCCATTAAAGCTATTCAGCAGAACACTGATATTTTTCTGAAATCTGCTTGGAAGCAGACAGGATTACTCGAATGATATGTGAGCAGCTTTCCAGCAAACCTCATCCCCCCACCTCTCACCCAAAAGGGAGAACCATTTTATATTTGGACCTTTACGCTCTGTCGTTCTCTCCCCAGTCGGGTGAGGCAAAATTACGACTCAGGAACAGGGAGTGATGGAGAGGTGGACGTACAACCTACAGCTCTTCTCATCCTGGCAGGATGTGAGGGCTTGATGGCCCTGCCACAGCTTTCTTTCCTGGCTCTCTGTAGGGGTAATTTGGGTAAAACGATCACACTATGGGGCAATTAATTTCCGGCAGATAATTGGCCAAACGTAGGGGCACAGCAACACATGTCAGGGAGAACACGACTTGCTGTCCAAATGGCCTTGCATGGATGTTCTTCCCACTTATTTTCTTCAACCCTACCTGCCTCGCCATCCAAGGGAATGCTACAGCTGGAAGGTGTGAGGCATTCCTATGATGGTTGGTGGTGAATCCTCGCTGCTGGGAACAAGCAGTAGTGGTTTGACAGAGCTGCAGAGAAGTTTGGAATGACAGGAAGCCACAATCCTGTTTGAACCTGAGGAAGGGTGAATTTCTGTTTTAAAGCACCTTATCTAAACAGTACTTAAGGAAGGAAACCTTGTGAACTCTTGTTAAAAACTTATAGCTATAATTTAGAAATTCCTTTCATCTAGCATGAAGGGGTTTTTTGCCTGGAAGAAACAAGGATGCAGTGTTCTCATTTGCATGGACTGTGCCAACCAAATAGGGATACTTTTGGCAATGCTGTTTTCACTTCTTAGTTCTACTCTTTTAAATGTCTGCATTTCTCTTGGCTCTTCAGAACTCTTGAAGAGTCACACATTCCTTGAAAATGAGTAGGCTTTTTTCTGATTTTTGTGTTAGCAATGTCTACTTCACTTGTGTTTAACAATAGGAGAAGATATCTGTACTCTGTGTAAACATTCTGCAAGTAGTTTAATCCAGACTTACAAGGATATCTGGTTTCCTAAAAGGTGTCCATAATTATGTAGCAAAGTTCTGAAGAATGTAATTCATCATCTTAGAAACTGGGCTGGAATACTACACAACTCTGGTTTAGGTTTGGAAAAGGGAATGTCATGGATCCAGAGGGCTCTTTTTTAGTTCAATTTAGCCTGCTTTGGCTTGGGGTAGTGTACTGGAATGACAGCTGGGAGGAAGTTTGTGCACCAGTGAAACCACCAGTCCAGGGCCTCCCCCTAGACATTATTCAGCCATCTCTACCATTTCTGCAAGGCTCTAGAAGTGGAATTTCTAGCTGGCATTTGGCTAGGTGCTGGGAGTTGTTTTTTCCATAATTAAAATCAACACTCTGCTTCTAGCAGAATGACGGCTGGATGGTTCTTTCCTTTCATGGCCTTGCTGAAATTGGCAAGGTACTGGGAAGACTGGAAAATGTTGTTAAGCCTTTACAGAATGGTTTGTCTGCTGGCTAAAACAGATCAGAAGGTGTTCATTTATTTGTTCATTATTAAAAAATAAGGAAGAAATGCTGCTGTATTTCTGAATGGTACCTTTTAGTCATGAGTTTATTGTGCTCTAAAAATCATCATTTCAGTGTATTTGTTTTGACTGATTGGGTTTTCCCCACTTGGACTTGTCCTGCACCAGCGCCCCTGTGGCTTACCAGGTACTTCAGGAGTCCTGATGCACGTGGGGCACTCAGAGCCACTTTCAATACTGTAGTAGTGGCTCAGGTTTGATAAATTAGAGAGAAAGATGTGCTGATCATTTTCCCTTTTTTGCATGAAAACATGGATTTTCCATGCCCTTCTTTTAATTCTGACCTGCACTCTGGCTCTGACCTGGGTATTTGGGCAGCCTGAGACCACATTTACTGATCTGCACCTCCTTCTCCTGCTTGCTGTCTCTTCCTCGGTCAAACTTTGATTTCCTTTTGGCCTGAGGGAATTGAAGTCAGGGCAAGGGACAAAAGCCAGCTTTGCCAATGTTGTGGTGAGCAGAAAGGAAGGAGGGTGTTACTTGGCTTGAAAATAAATCAGCTGTGTCTGTCTACATGCTCAGAGCAGGGTTCCTCTGTTGAATCTATCCATGCTGATCATCTGTGCCATACTGGAAATATTCCCATTTTGGTGGCTTTAGGAGAATTCCTCAGCTCATTGCAGACCACATCTTTTCCTCTCAGCATAAGGATTTTACTTCTAATTTACCCAGAAGCTGTAGATGTTTATTTGTATTTATGGCAACTTTTCCTTCGCAGTGAGCATTTCATTTTGCCTCACTTTGGCCATCAGGTTTTTTTATAGCTGGAAGTAAAGTGGTTCTATCCATGCAGAATTAGGCATATTTCAAGTGGAACTGATTCTTGGTACTGATTAGTACTTGATTCAGGACTGGGTTGGATGGGGCCCTGAGCAACCTGGTCTAGTGGAAGGTGTCCTTGCCCACAGCTGGGGTTGGTGCTAAATGATCTTTAAGGTGCCTTCTAACCCAAACCATTCTCTGGTTCTGTCATTCTGTTGTAGATAGAGGAGAATCTGGCCCCCAATTCTGCACATTATTTCCTTTTCTTCTAACTGTCAAGCAGCTGGTTGACCTGGAAGTGAATGCTTCTTGTCAAATAAATTGATGTCTAAATTATCGTTCTCCAAAACAAAACAAGAATGTACCAGGGTTTCTGGGAAAGTTCATTTCATTCATTGGTCACACATGGTTCCTTTCACAAAATATAATAGATAAAGTGCTGCTTAGGGATGTTTTTCTCTACTTGCCTTCATGCTATGCACTTTTGATTAGAGGTGATTGAATAATTTATTGCAAATTACTTATTGGAACAGGTTTGCTTCATTTCCTATCATTCAGAATAATGTATTTTCAAATTACTGTTAAAATTATTGTACACGTGATCCTCTGAGTAGTTTCAGTGAAAAATTCCTGGTCTAAAGCTTACTTGGAAAGAGGTTTGTCATAAAAGAGGTAGAACCACCACAAGAGCATTTTGATATTCAAGACTGTAGGCTGGTTTGGAGTTGATGAACAGGTCTCTTATTTTCTTCCACGCCTTGACTGCCTGTTAACCAGTCTGTTATTGGTTTTCTAATGTAAACACACTTGTGTTTTACAACATTCACTTTGTAAGTATTCTCCACAAGTCATTGAAAGTGTGCTATTTCTATAAACATCCCTGCTACTAAATTCATTTGAAGTGATATTCACCAGTAAATAAATGTAGACCATGCAAGGAGACATGAAAGAAAAATCCCTTGGGGAAGGAGTGGGGGTAAATTGCAGAGATAACATATCTTTTGGAAGCTTTTATATAAATAGTCCTACAGATTTCCACATATTTATCATTGGAGGAGATGAAAACGTTTGATGTGCAGTTACCATTTCACATGAAAGCAAAAGGTAGTTTTTCAATTGCATTTGGTCCTTATAATTCAAGTGCTGACAATGGCTGCAAACCTAATTTAATGAACATTTTATAAGATCTTCAAGTGCTCTGCGGAAATTCCCCCCTCCCTTTGTCTGGCTGTGGTTTCATGTCCGTGGGCCCATTCCTAGCAAGCCCTTCACATGCCAGTGGCTCTCCTCTCCCCTGTTTATCCTCTGGAGCTGCTCCCGCCAGCACAGGCACTCGACATGCCTGCAGCTGCTCCAGCAGTCTGTTTGTTTAATCAACACCATTACCTGTGGCTTGGACGGCCCAACAAGATGAGCAGGCTGCCAGTCTCAGGGCTTGGCTCCTTGTCATCCTGTCCCTGCAGACATGCCCCTGGCACAGCGGGAACATCAGTGCCTTTCCAAGTGTTTGCCAGGGCCCACCCAAAGGCCAGCCTCAGGTCTGTGCTGACCACAGCCCCCACAAACTCTTCCCTGACAGATCTGGATGCCTGCTGCCCCTGTCACCACTTGGCCCCTTTCACCCCCTTGGGCAGACACCCTCTGCAGCCTTCTCTGTAATGCCCTGATTTGGGATGTTGTTAGCAGGTTTTGCTTTGTCTTGGAAAGGTGAGACACAATGTCCCAGGGAACTGTCACCGACCAGTCTCCATCCAGCCACAGAATCACAGAATGGTTTGGGTTGGAAAGGACCAAAAGAATGATCTTGTTTCAACCCCTCTGCCATGGGCAGGGACACCTTCCACTATCCCAGGTTGCTCAGAGCCTCATCCAGCGCTCATCCTTGAGCACTTCCAGGGATGGGGCATCCACAGCTTCTCTGGGAACCCTGTGCCAGGGCCTCACCACCCTCACAGGGAGGAATCTTCCTAATATCTGATCTAACCCTGCCCTCTTTCACTTTAAAGAATCTTCTCTTGTCTCTTCTGTGCAGAGGCTCATGATAAATGGAAAGGGCAGGTGGTGGAAGACCACAAAAGCATGGATCACCTTCCCTGCTGTTGGCCAGCAAGTTTTCCTCTTACCTGCTTATTCCTCTTCTTCCCTGGACTCAGAGGGACACAAAGGTGCTGTTGTGGCTGTAGCAAAAATGTTCCTAGGGAGCAAATTCCTGAGTGCTGCTATCCCACCAGGGTCAAGCAAGAAGTTCCTGGCCCTGAGCACTGGAGGAGTTTGGCTGTGGTCAGGAAGCACGCTGCATTCGAGGGGGAAGCTTCAGGAAAAGTTTTTATTTCTTAGGGATTCTCCGCAGCAGGAACTTCTGAGCAGCTCACTTCCCCAAGGCTGAAATCAGGCCAATGCATTAGGAAGAGCACAGGAATGGCAGGAAGCTGGTGAGAGGGTCAGGAGGAAAGGGAGGCTGTTGGTTTCCTGGATGACCTTAGAACAATATGATTGCTTATATTAACTTGAGCATTTGCCAAAGAAACAGTTGCAGCAGCCCACAAACACGGCACGATATTGCAGAGAGGATGATTTAATGAGAATAGCAACCTTTCCTGTGATAGCAGTCAGGAATTTTACCCCACCTCCACCACAGGACAGAATCTGCTCTTGGGTTTTTCCATTTCATCAGTACGACACCAAGAAAGCAGCAGGCCTTGAGCAGAAAGAAAAAATCAAGTTATAGCAGTTCTTTCAATGAAAAAGGGAAGGTTTGCTCTGCCCACCTCCTCACACCACACTTGTCAGCTGTGTTGGGCCAGAGCTGCCACCAGGCAGGGTCATCTCACATACCCTCTTCCAGGTAAAGGAACAATGCCATAAATGCAATTAACAAGGATATTTTTTTAAATACTTTTTATTTTTAATATCTGGAGAGAAAAAATGTAGAAAAAGTCCTCCTATGAGTATTTCAGAAAAGCTTCTTGGCACAAGTGCATAAATTAAAAGAACAGAAGTTTTTCACATCTCTGCACTTTTAATGAGCACAAGATCCAAGACCTTGAACACAGATTTTATGTGGAGATTTCAGGAATTCCTTGCAGTCATTTCAGTAGCAATTTCACTGTGTAAATTCCAGATACAGAGGGAGGAGGAAAGGACTTTAAGGACATTCACTGCTTTCCAACATATTACAACATCTCTCTTTTTTAGAGTGGTTTTTCTTTTTTTAATGCATTATCCCTGTTCAGGTTTCCTTCTTTTGTTCTCTTCCTCACTCCACCCTTACCTTCAAAAATAATGTGCTTCTGTGCTTTTGTTGAAGTGATATGAAACACAGAGAGCAGGCTGCACAGGGTGTGATAGCTGATGGTCATCTGGGGTGTGGCAGTCAGGTTGTGTACAGCCTGTTTCTAAGTTTAGATCCATTGCTAAACTGAGTGGCATCTCCTCACTCAGTTTAAAAGGGGAATATGAACTCAAGCCTGAGAAAGTAATCCCAAATTTTCCAGCTTCTTTTTTACAAACATACCTTACTTTCTTTAATGCAGAAAATTGATTCAAATTCCTGTTTGATTCAGTAATTTCAGGGATATTTCAGGGTTGTACCATGTATACAACCTTCTTCACAACTATTTTTCAATCTGGATCTTCCCAGTTTGTATTCAATTCACTCAAGTTTAGTAAATTTATTTCCTGCACTGCCCAATCAATCCGTTTTATCTCAAATCTAAGAGAGGGCATGAGACAAGAGCACCTGTGGTGACCAATCCCTTTTTTGATGTCTGTGCCACCACTAGCTCTTTACTCATGTGCACTTTTTAAAGATACACCCTTCGTGGGAAGGTTGGATGGGCCCTGAGAAACCTGGTCCAGTGAAAGGTGTCCCTGCCAATGTCAGGGCTTGGAACAAGAGGGCCATTAAGGTCCTTTCCAACCCAAACCAGCCTGTTATTCTATGAATGCACAGGTTGCATGTTTTCCCTGGCAGATCCTTGTTTTATTTCAAGTCCAAAAAAGGCACCAGTTCTACATGAAAGCATTGCCCAAGCCAGTTGTCAAACTTAATTCTTTTTTCTTTTTTTTTCCCTTTTGGCCTTGCAAAATGCATTCAACTATGTATGACTGCTTTTTTATAAAATCATTTGTAAAGTTATTTTAAACAGCTGAAAGCACTTTGCTTTTTCTTCCAAGAATATTATTCCAGTCAGAGATCAAGCACAGACATTTTCAGCTGAAAAGATAAATATTTGGGAAAAGAGCCCTACATTTTGCAGAGGGGTCAGTGAACCTCACAGTCTCAGTGCTTGGTGACACTTGGTGACTCAAAAAGGGCTGTTTTAGGAAAAACAATGATCCTGGTGAACTCTTACACAGTGGGTATCTCTCATCCCTCCCTCCTAGTGTTCTGCTGGCTCCTTGGTTAGCTGGGAAGTGAAGTGAGCAGTGGAGCTCTTCTTCCAGAGCTTTGATTCCAGTGGTGCCAAGCTGCTCTTCCAAAGGAGTGAATATCAGTCAGTCAGTTCTTAATGAGAAGTGCTGGTGCTTGGCCACTCTTTGCTTTAAAGGCTTAAACATAGTTATAGTTCATGCTTCTGTATTGGAAGCTTTTGACTGCTATTAAAAAAACCAAAACAACAGAAACAAAGTAAGCATAAATAAATATATAAACAAACAGCCCCAAAGCAGGCAGTGCTCCCAGGTCTGTTGGTGTTGGCCAAAGCAGATGTTTTACCCAGCTTGGTAATATTTAAGCTGTAGACACTGCAAATGGTTTTTTGTGCTGATGTTGCTTCTTGTGCTGGGTCAGGCTGGGAGCCCTGATTTCAGGCTGGGGGTGGCTCACACTGAGCTGGTTCTAGCTGTACACCAGAATTACGGGCTGGTGGAGAGGAAGGCAATTCCTGACTCAGAGCAGTGGTCATCACCTGGGGTTAATTACCTTGTCGAATTCATTTCTGGCCAGCCAGTCAAGCCACTGCTTCTTCCAGTGGTTGGGCTGTACCCTCTGTGAATGCAGCAGGTGATGCTTGCTGCACATTTGGGCTTTTTTGTCTCCATTGTTACATTTTCCCTAATTCACCATCAGCAGCAAAGTAGGACCAGGGGTCATATTTATGGGTTTTTTCTGATTCAAGGAATAATGACACCAGACAGAGGTGTCATTTTGTAAAGTTGTTTGCTAGCAAATGCCTTTCTTACACTCCTTCTGGAAGCTGAGGGAGAACTTCCAGCTCCTGATGGCTGTGGATAGCCCATCCCTTCTCTATATCCCTGAAGAATTTTGGCATTAGGGTGAGTGGTGCTGTGCTGGTGTGTGTATGTTCTGTGTCCAGGCCCAGAATCCAGGCAGCTGCTCAGCTCCTGCTACAGCCTCTCCAGGTTTTGAGAAACTGGCAGCTACTTCACATCCCACAGGCTTCTGTCCTGCTGTCCAGTTTGGTTGAAACTGGGCAAGGGTGTATTTTTATGGAGGCAGTGATAAGCAGACAGGCAGACAGACAACATAGTCTCATGTGCAGGGTTTCCTTTGGAAACCAGACTAAAAATAACAGAGTGATGAAGGCAGCTTAACAGGAGGGAGCTGGTGGGGAGGGGAACAAATGCGACCATCCTGTTGTTATTGCACATGTCTGGATATCAGCAGCAGCCTCTCAGAATATTCCTAGGGATGTGCTCACTTGAAACAGAGCATGTCCCTCCTCAGCCACAGCTCAGTGAAAATTTACATCCTGGTAACTTTAAACTCTAAAATCCCCTGAGGATTTCAGCTGGGCTCAGATAGCATCCAAGAGTATTCTGATCTTTTCTTTTTCCTCCTTGCAACTATACCAAAGATTATAATCATATGTTCTGTTTAAATGAACAGAAGTATTGCTCTCAGTGCTTCTGACTGCTATCAAAGCATTCATGTGAGTTTGTGATACCTGACTGGACAGGTATTCAAGCGGTCTAACAGCAAGAAAACAGAGGAAAAACTCAAACACACAAAGGAAATTGGCAGCATAAATGATCCTATGCAAAAAAAACCACACCCAAAACAAAAACAAACACATTAAGGGCAGACAACAAAAAAGAATATTTTTTTACTTTGATAGCTTAGCAGAAAATTTTGGAAAGAAAGTGAATGTATATTGAAATGAAACAAAACTCTGCCCAAATCATTCTGTCATTGCAAGTCAGCTTGAAATGTCCTAGCTTCCCTTGTGGGCTATTCAGTCCTCTTGTTTAAATTTGAAAGAAAAAAAAGGTGGCTTTATATATATATATATATTTTCTTTTTCAACACTGTAAATTTCTTTGCAAGCCTTTTCTCCTTCAGTATTGAGGACAAATTAAACATAGTCAAAACAGTTTTCCAGACTTTAAATTTGGAAATTTGATGGCACAAAATATTTTACATTCTTAGAGTCTTCTAGGATTTTGTCAAAGTACATAACTTTTGAGATGCTTCATGGGCTAACATGAAGTCTAATTCTGATTTAGTTTGATTTTTAACTTATTAAGTATACAGAGGCAAAAGTATTAGAGAGAGATTCCCAAACAGGAGAATGTGTTCACAGGTATTCCTAAGGCAAGAAGTAGTAATTGCTTCCTATCAGCAATTAACTACACTGGAATAAGACAGAGATAGCAGACAGTGTGTGATGAAAAGAGAGAAAATGGAATGATGCCACATTAAGCAGGAGTGGTTTATCCCTAAAATTTAACTTCTCCATTAAATTTTCAGCCATAGAAAGAAACTGATTTTTGGAACTGACCATATTTCCATTAGCTTTGGCTAGTGCTGGTTGAACCATGGCAGAACAAACACAAGCAGCAACGAGTTTTGCAGTAAATGTTCTCAGCACACAGTTTATTCTGTCAGGCAGCTGACACAGGAGCCACAAAGCTGTGCTCAAATGGGAGTAGCTGAGAGATGGAAGCAAATACACCTCCAAGAAAACCTCTTCATAGCGATTTTTTTGCATTTCAGTGGTCCCCATTCAGAGGCTGAAAAAGATGTAGAGATTCTGGAGAGCTAAGCTGCACAGTCCTTCCCTGAGCAAATTAAATTACACTGACTACATTTGACAAAAGCAGAATATAGGATCCTCTGCAACAACAAACACACAGGAGGCTGCTTATTGTTTGGTGATGATGCATTCAGAATGTACAAATTTGTGGAATGAATTACAGCTAAAAATGTGAAACTTCCAGTCCCCAGAAAGCTGCTCTCCTCTCCTCTGCCCCACCACCTCTGTCAGCCAGCCCAAGTACATCATCTGTAATGTCCTGGTACCAAATAAGGCAATTAACTCCAAAACATTCTCTCTGTGCTGAAAGCCACAAGTCAGGCAGCCTTTTTAGAGTTTGGAGGGGGACCTGGCAGGGTGATACCATCTAAACCTCTTTAGTTCCAAGTGGGAAGAAGGTACCTGACTTCATTTTGCTTCTCAGTCATGGTTTCTTATTTACCTTATCTGTTCATGTTTGCAGGTGCTCAACAGCCCCTGGAAACTGCACTCATTGAGGTAGAAATTGAGTCTTTAGGATATGCTGGTGCTTTAACTGTGGATGGCATTCTCTGGGGCAAAGAGATCACCTGGAGAATCCTGAAGATGTTGGTTTTGAGCAGAGTGTCCAACACTCATTTCTGGCTCCAGCTCTTACATTCACAGAGAGCCATACGTGACTGGCTCTGGCACAAACGTATTCTGAAAATCTCCTCTTGCTGTCTCCCAGCTCAGGCTCCTTTATCCAAGGAGAACTCCCTCTCTTCCCATGCAGGCCGCTATTCCATACAGGAGTGTTTGTGTGTTCTGCCCAGCTGTATGTGTTTGAGTATGTTGCCAGACAGAGCCATTCCAATGAAATCATTGGACTGTTATTTGGAGGGCTGAAATTTCACCCACTTCATAATTTATTTTACTCTCTCCAGAGCCAGTCCATCACTTACCCACTGGAATGTGTTGCCAGCTGTCACAGCACACTAATACTCCTTGGCTAAAAAACTTCAAAGTCTGCTAGTCTGTCCCAGTGGGGAGGGGGAAAAAAGTTGGCTGATGAGCTTGGTGTTTCTCCACAACAACTCACTCAGTTGCTTACCAGGCGTGCCCAGATCCCTGTTTCCCATACACTGCAACAGCCAAACAAGAGCAGAAAACTGGCCTGCTGTCCCTCATCTCTGCCAGACAGCACCCATGAGTCTCTCATAGGACTTGACATCTGTGGGAATGGGAGCCACTTCCAGCTTTTGTGTCTTTGTGCTGATGTGGGATGTTTTTCTCCTATTAAATATAATATCCCATCTCCTCTGGAGAGAAACTTAATCCAAATCAGAAGTGGGGAATCACAAATGGGAAAGGCAAGGAAAGAAACCATCCCTAAGTCAGCCAAAAGGATCATTTTGGTGGTGGACACTTCAGATTTTCAATCAGTTTGAGCTCTGTGTTACCCCTTGGACTGTCCATTTTAGAGGTTGTTTTCACATCCTCGTTTTACAATGCTTGAGAGTTTGCAGTGATTGTTGTGATGATGGGGCAGAGAGGCTTCTGTGTCTCTGTGTGTATTTTTTGCCAGTATCATGGGAGCACAGTTTATGAGTAACCAAAGGGTTTGGGAATGAATGCCACTGATGTGAAGGAATGCAGAGTTTGCAGCAAAGTTATTACCAAGAGGGACATGGAGGGTTTTTGTTGTAGCCTTTCTGTCTGCAGGGAAGGGCAGGCTCTGGAGCCTTTGTGGATTGCCCATTGCAGCCCTTGCGCTGCACTTGGTGAGAAGGAGCACGGGAGGTTTTGGAAAAGGGGCTGCGTCCTCTCAGAAGCCCTGGGTGTGCCAACAATTCCAGGTACCCTGATGGGCGTGCTAAAATACAGTCCTGTTGTTCATCCTTCA
>NW_005054435.1:1631601-1671825 GCF_000277835.1 Geospiza fortis | reverse complement strand
TGCTGTAACCCCAGAGCTTTGATCCTCCCTCGACTGTATTCTCATGACGGGGTTGATAGAAAACTGTTGGCCTTCATTTGTGATTTTGAGAAGATTAATGGTAACTGGTCACCACCTCATTTATTTGCAAGTGTAGCATAAAGGGAGCACTGGTTTCATCAAAGGAGTTGGCAACAGGTTATATGTTACACATAATCTCCACCAGCTGCAATTGCAGCTATCTGATATCTTATACTTCAGTTACATGATGATATCTCTCTTTTTCTTTGACTGTTTTTCTTAGATATTAATATTTCTAAGTACTTTTCTGAGGAAAAAAAAAAGAGCAAAAACAAACCTGTTTCCTCCCCCACTGCCATTTCCCTCTGTGTATGAGGGCCTGTTCTTTTCCCCTTTGACCACTACTTTCTGCTTTCTTCATTCAATCCTCCCACTCAGTCCCTTCTGCAATTTGATAGAAAAGACTCATTTCCCGGCTGCAGCTTTCTAAATGCTGTTCTTTAGTGGTTAAGCATAAATCTCTGAGCTTGCTTTGCTCTTTTTCTATGAAATATGAAATACACCTACTCTTGTCTGAACCATCAAAGGGTGTCATCAAAACATCTAAATATTACATCAGTTGGCTGAATTTCTTCATCTTTTATTTATTTCGATACATTTGCTTTCCTTTTCATATGTTATCAAAAGCTGTGTTTGCCTTTTTGTCTCTTTAAAGTTGTACACATGGTGCTTCTAGGGAAGAAAGGAAGGAAGGAAGGAAGGTTTCTAGTCCATTTCAAAACACAATGCTCAATGCATTTTACTTCTGACTCAGATGTGCCTTGGTCAGTGAAGGACACAGGGCAGAGATGTTGGATGCAGAGCTGGTCCAGAGGCTCCAGAGCTGTTCCAAATGTTCCACCATTGTCTTCTTGCTAATGGGAGGTAGGAGAAACTGGAGATTGTAGGCACTGATGATCATTTCATTCTCTTCTTAGTGCTGCCCTATGCTTTAAACACTGGCAAATAAGTCATGCCCTCCAGCCCCAAAAAATTGTGCCAATAAAAAGAGAGAAAACATTTAGATCACTTAGTTATTAATTTTATTAATTTCAACAACTTTTGGTAAATGTTAGGGGATCTCACACTGTGCAAACAGGCTGTGGATGAAGGCAGGACAACTCTTTGTTTGGGCATGACAATCCAAACTGTTGTATCTGCTCTGACAGTAGGAATTTGCATTGTTGTGCTCGCTGGAATATCACTCGCCCATTGGATTGCATGCAAAATACTGTTTTTCCAAAATATCTGACAAATGCAATCATTTATTCTTACTGTGCCCCAGAAGTCATAATTACATTCCAGTCTTACAGAAGAATATGCTCTATATCCTTCTGACTCTCCCATACATAATCTGTTCAGTATCAGGCTTTTAATTCTGCTTTGGGAGATAGCCATTTGGCTGATACAGCCCTGAGAATGTCTGGATAAATGTCTGGATAATTTCAGCTGGAAATTGCTCTGAAAGCCATTTCCAGCCCAGTCAGAGATATTTCAGCCTGTGCCCAGATACTCTGGATGCTCAGAACACAACCAGAGCAAATAGGCTCCAGTGTCTGACAGAACATTCAGTCATGGGGCAGCGGTCACGTGGATGATCTTTTTGTGGAAACCTGTTTAAAGCTACATCAGAGCCATGCCATCACTGAGCTGACCCTTTCACTGCCTCCTCCGGGTCTGTCAGAGAGCAGCTTCAGGAGTTTATAGTTAAGGAAAAACTGAGGGATTTAATATAAAGCATGCCTATCACATTCTCACATCCTCCACAAAAGGCAACAATACAATTTGAGTATTTACCTTATATGGGATACCTCTTGGAGGATGAATGCCACAGGGATATTGACTGTTTTCTGTGCTTTTTTCCTTTTCCTTTTAATTTTGGGAATAAGCCTTATGCACACACGGTATTTCAGGTCTCATTGATTAGCAGCTGGCAAACAATTAGCTACATGACAGGGAATGGCTAATCAATCAGCACCACTGGAGGGAATGCATCTCACAGCTCCGAAATGTCATTGCTGTCATCTTCATATAGACTGTTTTCTGTGCTTTTTTCCTTTTCCTTTTAATTTTGGGAATAAGCCTTATGCACACACGGTATTTCAGGTCTCATTGATTAGCAGCTGGCAAACAATTAGCTACATGACAGGGAATGGCTAATCAATCAGCACCACTGGAGGGAATGCATCTCATCTTACAGCTCCGAAATGTCATTGCTCTTGACATTTACACATCACCTGCTAAAACTCATGCACAACCACAATCTTGGGAGGCCTTTCTCAGTAGGCTTTTTCCTTCAGTTCTGGGGTTTAGTGGGACAACTATTTGGGTATTTTACCATGCTGTGATGGTCATTTAGGAAGCTCACCTGCCAAAGATGGAGGGCCTGCCCCCTTCTCCATTGGTCTGCTCTGAGGGCTGGGCTTGCATTCCCACCAGAGGGAAAATTTCCCATTGCCCAGACCCACTCCTGTCCCAGCCTTGTGTCTGTGGTTCTCCCTGCTCTGCCTAGGAGCAGGAGGAGATCTTGGTATGCCCCTGGATTAGGGATTGCTTTGTTTTTTTTCATTTTGACACAACCCCAGCACAGTCCTGTGAGAACTCCTCAACCCCCATCCCTCCTCTCAGAAGGGATGATAGCAATGATCAATTGACTGGTTTTGGTTACTATAATTAATTCTCAGTGCATGTTGAGGTATTCTGCTGGCTTTCTCTTTTTCCTTTCCTATCGATTGAGAAGGGCACATGATTTACTTTAGTGTGAAGTTTTCATTTATTCTTAGCTGGAAACAGTTTGAAGGAAACAAAGGAGAAAGTGAGAGAAGAGTGTTAATTAATGAGACAGTGGGAAGAGGGACACAAAGGAGAAAAGGGCCTGCAAGAAATGTTACATAATTTACACATGGTTAATGATTCCTTTGGGAGTCAGTTAGGAGACCATGAATAACATGGCTTTAGCCATTTACATATCTCCTGTATGGACAATTTCTGTAATTTGTCACTACAGTTTTCCCTTCTCTCCCAACACATTTTGCAGCTGCTGATGAACATTGTGCTTGGTTTCCATGTTGCATTAGGCAATGTGAATATTCCCTCAGTTTTACCTAGTGCTCATGTATAAGTTGTTAACTGCTGGTATTTATAGCTGAATTCATGAATCTCTGTAGGTTTTCTTTTCCAACGGCATCTCTTGGTCCAGAACTGAAAAGAGGGAGGATGTGGCAGTGTAAAGCTCATCACAGAATGAAACTATTCATAATTGTTAAAACCTTAGGAGTGCCACAGCTTGCTTCTGTGATCTGCACAACGCAAAGTTCACTTCAGTGGCTTTCCTCAGAAAGAACATAAAAGCCAGTATTAAGGGAAAGGGAGCACAGTTTGCTTTGAGATGATGAGATGGGACAAAATTACAGAGAATGTAAGACAACAGAAATATTCAAAAGCATGTTTTAAAAGGCCAGTATATTGAAAATGAGTTCCAGCTCGGTAGAGGATATATATGTCCAAAAAAAAAAAAAACAATGAAAGAGAATGAAAAAATGTATCCCTGCACACTTCCTTCCCTTTGCCATCTAAAGGAGGATGGTGGAGAGAGCAGACAGAGGAGGAAGGAAATCTAAAGCGGAAACTTGACATTTTTTCATTTCCATACTTAAACAACCTTTTAAGTTATTATTTTGGGGTTTTTTTCTTCTTTGTAATACTAGTGACTATGTTTTGCTTTACCTTGGAATACTCATTTGAACTAAAATCTTGATACAGAGCTTTGAAAGGAAAAATGTACAGACACCTCTATTATATTCAGGGCAGAGTTTTCATTTTTTTAAATGCATTTTGACTTGAAAATCTCCACATTGGATATGCTCAGTGCTGTGCTTGTGTTAAAAAGAAAAAATTCCCTTAATTATACACAATAGTGTCAGTGAATGAAGCTTAAGCTCCAGCAGAGCCATTCCTGTGTCACCAATGCTCTGACCAAGAGGAGTTCAGACAACTTTGGGGGAAATGTGTACACTATTATGTTTCACTATTTGGGCTGTGGTATGAGAGCTGGTAATTATCACCCCACTCTCTCAAAGATTTCTATGAATGCTTAACTCTATGCTGTGAGTAATCCCATTAGCACCACATTGTTCTGCTGCATGGAGGAAACCTTCCCAGAATGGCTGACTCGGTGTGAGTGCAGAAATGGAAATGTCATTTCAAAGGGAATAATGCCAGCAATAAAAAAAATTACACTGGAAGAATCCCAGAGAAAAAATCCCTTAGAACTTGAACCACTAGAATGATATTTCATTCCCATTGATTAGGTGGACTCCAGCTTATCCCAGAAATGTTATAAATAATGTGTTGATTGAAGTGCTAAGGTTTTACACTTGACCTTTGTAGGCAGGTGGTCATCTGCTAAAACTTTCTGTTTGAGGACTAGGTCCTGAACATGGATTATTCCTTCACAATTATAGAATCAGAGAATGGTTTGGGTTGGAAGGGACCTTTAAAAGTTAATTTATTCCAAACCCCCTGCCATGGGCAGGGACACCTTCTAGTAGAGCAGGTTTCTCCAAGCCTCATGAACCCAGTCTTGGACACTTCCAGGGATGGGGTTTCCACAACTTCTCTGGGCAGCCTCTGTCAGCGTCTCACCACTGACTAATGTGCATGTTCCAGGGGTACAACAGGGGGGAAAGTTACAGAAGTCTTACATCTTTCAGCTTTTCTCCCTTCAGGCTTTTTTTTTTTTCCTATTATACACCTCCCAGTCTTTTTTTCTCCCTCCACTTCAGCAGTTTGGTCATACAAAACTATAGGAAATACCAAACTCTTCATATCCAAAGCAAGCTAGAAATATCAGCACATCTAGTCTGTATGTGCTTTGGGGAGAGAATGAGGTGGGGGAAAGAGGTGTTGAGATAAGGAAGATGGGAACAGCTTTTGCACTTCTTTTTTCTGCTTATTTTTATGGTCCATTGCTAAAGAACTTCTGCCTCTGACAATATAAAGTTGTGACTGGACCTCCACAATGGGCAGGCAAGTTTGTTAACTCCATTTTGCCTCTGGACAGAGGAAAGCTCCACTCTGGTTCCTCCAGCCCTGAGTGCTGCTGGATTTGCTGCTGCTCCCTCAGTTTCTGGGCAACCTCAGTGTCTTTTGTCTGGAATCTGTGACAAAAACAGATGCAGAGACCGGGCAGTCTGTTGCCTTAACCACATCCTCGAGGATCCAGGCATTCATAGCAGTGTGCTAAAAGCAGTGAGGGCATCCTGATCTCTCCCCTGCTATTGTCTCCCTCCTGCTCAGCAGTGACACACACTGAGGCAGATGATCTTTTTGTAAGGTAATTTCTGTTCTGAGCCTCTCACTGCTTGCACTGAACCCTTCCATGTTATTAAAATGCAATTGAACAGGAGCAAGTCTCCTGTTGTGGGCAATTTGTCATCTCCCCATCCAAGTGGGCAGCCCAGCCTTTTGTGCCCACTAACATCTCCCTGCTCAGCTCCGCAGCAGCATTCAGTGCTCAGTGCATAACAGAACCATTTTTTCCCTTTCTCATCATTCTCATCCCTTTCCCCTATCATTATGATTGGCATTTTCTTTTCTTTACAATGCTTGACAGAAAAAAATATTATCTCTCCCTCTGCCCTTTTAATTTTCCAGCCTTTCCTTTTCCTATGCCTTCCTTCACCAGGATGGGCACTTAAACTCTGGCTTCTTTACCATTTTTTTCTTCTGTGCGTCCTGAATTATCAGGAGCTGATTTACTACACATTTACTGCAATCTGACTGGGAAGATTTTCTTCAATTCACTTGGTTCCTTTTCTTTACAGTAGATTTACTGTGACCCTCCCAATGTGTGTGAATTCAAACATCTAATTGCTTTCTGATGCTAATGCATAGCCTTGAATTAACTGCTGAGGATTTTGGTGTGTCTGGTTTCACTGTAACATTTCACATTACATTGTGAATAAGCAAGACAGTTTTGAAATAATTAATGCCCTTAGCAATGACACTACCTGGGATTTTAAGCTTTAGGAATGGTTCTCCATGTTGACTTCACTTATTGCATCCATTTGCTTTCCCATCTCAGCCTTTTTTGTCACAAAGAACAAAACAATCCAGGGAGAAGCAGAAGTATTGTAAATACAAATTGCCTGGATGGATATTTCCCACTTCAGATCTGAACAATGGCTTGTTAAAAGTGGAAATGATATCTCTCTTTATCAATATAAATCAAATGGGGAAAAAAAAAAAAAACAATGGCAAGAAAGCAATTCTTGTAACCTGGGAAGGAAACCTAGAGCTGTGAATTGACAGCCTGGTTGGGGCTTACAGTAAAATATAAGGATGCAATGAAGATTTTTATAAAGCCACAGTTCAGAAAAATTAGAGAAGCAACAAGGAAAGGAATTGGAACAAATTGCTGAGGGCAGGGTTGGCCTCAGCCTGAGAGTTTCTGTCATTGTGTCTTGGTAATGCCTGCAGCTCAGCAATTTGAGTAACTCTCTGTGACATTTCAGCTGTCCTCCTTCTGAGAAACTCACTCACATTGGGTTCATGGATGGGGATATGAATGCAGTTGCAGGAAAACACACCACAAGGCTAAATCTTTAGACTTCTAAACGAATTGATACTGAAAACGAGCAAATTAAAAGGAGTGAGACTGTTCTCTGGCTTCTGGCAAATTGATGTTTTTACTGTTTCAACCTAAGTGACAAGTCAGTCAAATATCAACAAAGAAAAAGCAAAGTGAACCAGAGAAAGTAAGGGCTCTCCTTAGGCAGATTAATCACTGACAATAGTGAAAAGTAACTGCCTATTTACATTGCTGGTCTATTTGGGAGGTGAAGCCAAGGACATTTCACCCCCTAACTTCCCAATTCTTACAAAAATAAATAATTCTATAGCTTGTAACTGCACACTCTGCACTCTCCCAGACTCCAGTGGGACTGTGGAGAAATGCAAGCCTGTGGATCAGATTTAAATGCATTGCAGCCTTCTTTCCAAGGGGTCAGTAATGTCCCAGCTAGCAAAGGAGCCTGTGCCTTCCTGCACAGCACACATTTTTTCCATGCTGTTTGCATTATCACTTGCTAAATTTATCACACTGCTTCCCTAACACTGCATGTCTTTCCTGCCTGGGAATTTCAGATATAACAGAGTGCATGCTCTGGTCACATTTTCTGAGAGCCTCCCACCCTCTCCAGCCACAATCTGCCTGGCAGTGAGGGTTCCAGGAGGCAGCTTTTGGGAAATACTCACCTGCACCATGGAGAGTGTGGTTGCTTTGAAACAGCTGCATGAAGGGACCCACACAGATTAGATACAGATGCTAGAGAGAGATGTAGATATTAGATGTAGAATGGACATTAGATCTAGGATAGATAAAGTTGCACATTAGATAAAAAGAATAAGTTTTTTACTGTGAGAGTGGTGAGGCACAGGTTGCCCAGAGAAGTTGAGGATGCCCCATCACTGGAAGTGGCCAAGGCCAGGCTGGGCTTGGAGCACCCTGGTCTAGTTGAAGATGCTCATTGCTTGGGGGGTGGACTAGGAGAGCTTTAAAGGTCTCTTCCAACCCCAAGTATTCTGTGATTCAATGATCCACAACAATAAATCACTTTGTATCCTTCCTGCTGCGTGGCTCAGATCATCGGCATCTCTTTCTACTCATTCTGTTTTAGCTGGGAGTGAGGAAGGAAGGAGGATGTTTAACAGGAAAAGGACGCTTTCAGGAGTAAATTACACCCTCTTGAGTTGCCACAAGCTTTGAAAAGTACAGCAAAGAGCTGCAGATGAGGCCAGGGCTGCATTCAAAACACAGGCATGAGGACAAATTTATTTGGAAACAGTAAATGACAGGAAGGCTCTTGAGAGCATTGAGATATGAGCACATACAGCTCAGCTCAAGCAGTGCTGTGTCTTTACAAAAGTGTATGATTTTCACATCTGTGTACAAAGCATCCTTGGAGTTTGGTTCAGGTGAGATTTGAACCCTAGAGAGGAAAATGGGAGAGTCTTTCCTGACCCTGAGCAGTCATTAGCATGCCTCAGTCCCAGAGCAGTGGGAGGAACCATTGCAAAGACACAAGTAGAGTGCCTTTATCTCCTGTGTGCAAGTTAATGTGCACATCTTGGGCCAACAAGGTTGGGATACAGCAGCTGCTAATTAATATTTTAATTATATTTGAAGGATGGAGGTCATTGTGTATTTACAGGGCCTCTTACTATTTCCATTCTTTAACAAGGAAAAGAAAACTGAAATGTCCATATGACAATATCCAGAATTTCATTAACTTTCAAACTGAAGGCAGAAGCTGTATTTCTTTGTAGCTGTATTTCTTTCTATCTGATGCATCTTCCTCTTTCCACCCCCTTCTGCCTGCCTTTACCCAAAAAAAAAAAAAATTAAAATTCCACACTTATCAAGACTATAGATTTTCAACATAAATCTTTCCATATGTGTGGCTCACAATACCCTAAGAGGGAAAATGGCTCATCCTAAATATTTTTTTCATTTTAGAAGCGGCTTCAATGCCTACCCCAATGCAGACAGAAGGCACCGTGGAAGCTGTTTTAAGCCAGCTGCAATTATTCTTCTCATTTCACAACAGAAACAGCTAAAGCCTATCCAGCTCTCTTGTTTGCATCCTGCTTCCTTCCTTCGTTGTCATTAAGGATAAAAGCAAACTGAGAATGACACTGGCAGCCAGAGATCAGAGATGTGATGTTGTGAAAGCCTCAGCCACCAGACGTGTATGTGCATTACCCAGAACTGTGATGTGGAGAGAGGCAGAGGTTGGGGTGAAGTTATTAAAGCTGTCTCAGCACCTCCTGTGCTGGCTGGGAAATGCCACACCAGAAATGAGCTTTTGTGTCGTGGTAGTTAAAATTGAGGACAAAAAAAGATAAAGAGTGTACTACATTAAATACTTCTTATGCTGTCTGTGGCTGGTAAAGCTCCTCTTGCTGCAAAAAAAATTATACTTATTGACTGCAAATAGTGGGTGATGCTCTGTGGGCAGAGAATTAAAGGCAATTTGGATCCTTAACACTCTCTTTCAGAGGAAAGGAGAATATAAAAATGAAAGTAGTAAATCTTCCCTGCATGCATCTTTTCTCTCTGCTATCTTATAATTAATGTTATTTCACCTGGTCTAAGCTTCCTTTATGCTCTGTCATCTGTACAGCACCAATATCTCTCTACATTGCCAGCTACCATGCAGGGTGAGAGAAAGAAAGGCAAGAAAAAATGGTGAATGCATTAATAAATATTTAGTACTGATTCAGTTCAACCTGGAGCTGAGATTGTTTGAAATGGCAGCATCAGAAGTACATCCACTCACTCATATATGCATTTCTTTCCTTCACAATGTAGTCTTATTGTGAGGTTTTTCCCCCATGGAAAATTCCACATACACTCACATTTAATCACACAATACAAATCAAAAAATGCAATTACCTCTGTGACTTTTACAGAAGCTTCATGTATGCTGAAAAGGGAGAATAAGTGGCAAACCAGCATGAATTACAGATGGATACTTCCATCAGGGCTTTCTGGTGATATTATAAACAAAATTATCCTCAAGCCACCAGAACCCTGAGCCAAAATTATAGCCCTGTGCTTCAAATAAAGCCTTGTGAAAAATTAATGGGGCAATGTAAAATTAACAGTGTTCATTCTAAAAACTCTGACTCAAAGGAGCATATCCTTAAACTGTGCCTGCCTGCCCCTCCTTTCCTCCGTGCTCAGAAGGTTTTTGGTCAAAGGAATGTGCCCTGGTTTTCCTCTTGTAAAGTAAAGCTGGCTGAGTGCTCCCTGATTTGGAGACACTTTTGTAAATCCTTTGAGCAGTCTCAAATTTGGTCGGGTGTCCGGCCCTCTAATCCGTGCTCTGCACATTATTTTAGGCCATTCTGAGTTCAAGACTGCAATCATGGGGCACCAACTGCACTTGTGGCTGTAACAGAAGTGGAAAAGGGAGGTTGCACATACCCATCAGATGATATGTAGGAAAATGCATCCACTGGCAAAGGAGGTTTTCAGATCTTTGCAGCTTTCCTTGGAAACAGTGGAGCAAAGAGGCAGGGGACTGGAGCAAGAGTGTAGCATTGAGAGATGGATGGGGATGTGCCATATTTCTGAGCTTCTGCTGCAGCCTGACCCTGCCTGAGCCTGCTGCCTTATCCACAGGAGCAGTGCAGTGTCCCTGAGAGGCCAGCTTATGGTTGTGCTTTCCTCTTTGACTGCTCACTTGTGCAACAGCCACATGCAAAGTGTTTGCTCGTCCTTAAGTAGCCTCCAAGCACTCTTTAAAAATTAATCCAGTCCAAACTATTGAATGGGGCTGTGCTCCTACCTCTGCAGGATAAAAAACAATGGGGAAAGAAACAATTTGCGACTTGGAAGCCCAAAAAAAAAAAAAAAAAAGGAAAGACTTTCATCCTGTATCATGATGTATCATAAGAGACATGGGTGCCTTGCATTAGCATCTGCAGACTATAATTATCCATGTAATATAACAGCTGGGGAGTGTTACTGTGATGCTTTGGCTTGATGGATGCTCTGAGAGGTTAAACAGAGCTTGCTAATAATAGGATCTCTAAGGTGCTACATGGATCTCTGTAAATCTCAGAGATTTCTGCCCTGGAAGGAGCACAGGACACTGAGAAACCAGTGCTCTGCTCCCATCCTGCCCTCTGCTCTCTGCAGCTCCAGAGCCTGGGAATCCTGCTGCCCCACAGGTAACTGAGCCCCTGTTTCCTGGTGTCTCAGAGGGGCCTTTTCCTTTTCACACTGAGAGGGGAAGCCTGCTTTGTCCTCGAGTCATTTCCAGCCCTTTCCCTGGGACTGCAGAGGGGCCTGGGAAGCAGCGAGGAGGGAAGGAAGGAAGGAAGGCTGTGCCTCCAGGAGCTGACAGAATGGCAGCTGCACAAGAGAAAATCTGGGGTCCACGGAGTGGTTATCCCCTAAATCACCCCCTCTTGCTGCATGTTTACAAACAGACCACACAAGCATCACACTGAATTCCAGGCTTTGCTCTCTGTGTGAAATATGAAAAAGAGGAGGAATTTAGAAGCCCCTGCTGTCCTGAGTGCTTGCCACACTGAGCAGCCATTCATCACCTCCACACTCAAAGGGCTTAACCTTTGTAAAACCTCAGCAGCACAAACTTGCCAGGATTAAACTATTTAAAGCTGAGCTTGCCAGAGCATCTGCAGTTTGCACCTCTTGTCACATCCATGGGCTGTATGACAGGTTGGAGGAGGTGTAAGGAGAGGCTGCAGTGACATGGCCAGAATCAGAGCAAGATTAATGCCCAGTGTCAGAAATGCCTGTCACCACTGGGGCCAGGAGGAACACCCTGCATGTCTGGCCACTGAGCCAGAGCACAAGCATTGCCATTGCCCTGAGATTTACCCCTCAGCTCTCTTTTCCCTGGAACAGCCCGTGCAGAAGGATGGATTTATGCAGATGTGGGAAGGATGAGGAGGGTTGTGACTCACTTTCACACCAAACACCAGACCTGGCCAGTGGCTCTGGAGATGTCTGATATCTCCATTTGTGCCTGATGTGCTCTCTGGATCAGAGGAGTGAGGGCAGGAAGGTCTGTCTGATGACAGAGCTGTGCAAGGAGTGAGATGGAGGGAAGACATCTCTGCCCTGACTGATTTGTTATGGACTCTGCTTCCGTGTTCATTCAGGTTAGTTATGGCTAAACTGATTCCAGTGGAGTAACCCCAGCCTCAAAATCAGCTCCAAGGGCTGGTTTTGGTGAGTGCCGTGGAAAATTCCATTTATTGTGTCTGCTCCTGGGTCACAGATGTCCCTTGTTCAGGAACAAGCAGGACAAGTGAGGATAGCTATTCAAGCACAGTTCTCCCTCCCTGGAACATCCATAGGGTGCCTGAATTATTCTGGGACAAGAGTCACTCTGTAACTTCAGCTCTGCATGCCATGGCCCAGGCAGAGAAGGAGGTTTGTCTCAGAGCTGAGGAGGGAGTCAAGGACAGCCCTGGGAGTCACACATCCCAGTTTCTTCACACAGTGTCCCTGAGAATTCTGAAGTCAGGGGTGCAACTTGAAACCCTGGGAAAACTAATAAGCAATTTCTGTAATGGCCAATTTGTACAGTGCTGGATTTGCAAACTGAGACCTCAAAAGGCAAGAGGATCCCAACTGAGCAGGATATCAGTTAAATTAACTTCTCCCCTCAGTTCTGCACTTGCCAAGTTCCTAGATATTTTACCAAGAAAACAAAAATTGGAGCACACAAGTGTTTTCCTTCTAGATTCTCTCTAAGCTAAAGACACTAAGCAAACCTTTAGGGAAAGTTTAGAGAAAAGGAAAATTGGCTCACCCTTCCCACTTATTGCTTTAATTGGAGGGTTTGCAAGGAAATGAGACTTCAGGATACAGCATTAATTCCCAAAGCCCACAGCAAGCTGTCACTCTGTTTTCCCATGGAACTGAGTAAACAGAATACCACTTGGCCTTTAATAAATGAGAAAACAAGCTCACAAAGGAGCACTTGATCCAAAGTGACAAGGGCAAGAGTAGAACAATCCAGAGGAATAAATGAAAGTTGAAATTTAGTAATAATATTCCCAAAAGATACTGCAAATCCTGTTCTGACTATTGCAGTGGTCCCCTGAATAGAGTGTTCCAGTGCCTGAATTCCCTTCCATCAAAATTCCCACCACTCCTACTGTTCCAACTTGCTCAGGATGAGGAAACCTTCTTGAAATACAACAGGAAGGTCCATAAAGTAGCTGTTCTTTCCCATTTTCCTTCAAGGTGTGTACCAATTTGTGCTTTGGGAAGGTTAATTGAAGCTAGCCACATATGGAGAATTGATGGGCTTGCTTGTTTCAGCCCTCCCTGGGGGGATGCCCTTCCCAGCTGAATTAAGTTGCCACTGTGTTTCACTAATGTGCATCTGATGCCTAATGAATTGGGGTGTTATTCCCATTGCACAGAGGTGGATTAAAATCGAGTCCAAAGCCTTTTCATTCATTTTGCTAATTATTCTCTGCATTCATTGCACGCAGATGAAATGATGAAAGCCCCCCTGTTGTGCAGGATTTGGACATTTCACACTTGGAACATAAATTGGACTGATTATCCTTGCAGCATTATTGTCACATTTGGGAGTGTGAGTGCCAGGAAGCAATAAGCTGTGCACTCCCACATTCCCAGTCTTGCAGCCCCTTGGAATGTGAGGGAAAACCCTTTCTTTGTATGTCCTGTTTCAGTTTCATACCTAGATCATTTTGGTGCACAAGACCTGGAGATAGATGTCCTTCAGATCATGTTTTTAAAAGTTACCTTCCATTTCCACATTCCCATGCTCACAGAAGTTTCAAGCAGAAGGCAAGATGCCGAAATTCTGCCAATGTCTTCTTTTGGCAGGGTCTGCTGGGGAAACAGATGCAGGAATTCTCTTAAAATAGAGAGTTTCTCATACAAATTACAGGCTGTTAAGTGACTTCCAGAGATTCCAGTTCATGGCTGATTTGCACTGATCAGGGAGGAAGTGGTGAGTGGTTTGGGTTTTCCTGTCGTTTAAGCTACCTGGGTTTGGTGATAGTGTAGGTAAAACCTTTACTGCTGAGGTGCTGATCCAGTCACACTGCAAGTGCATTTCTTCCTATTTATCTGGCACAGAAAATCCTTTCTCCATAAGGACAGGACCTCAGGAATATCCAGCAGAGCTCCAAATGCCATGTCAGAACTTACCAGTTGATTCTTTAGCCTTTTTCCAGCTTTTTTTCTGTGTCTGTGCGTATGCAAAGGGGCTGGAGATTTATAATCTCCACCTGCACTTCCATCTTACAGGTAATACAGGCAAGCTGCTGAGGGGCATTGAATTCTGGCATTGCAAGAGAACAAATCAAAAAGAAATTTGTGGCTGTCATAAAGCACGAGATATTTGTGTGAAATAGTTCCATTTTTGGGAAAAGTTTCAGTTCCTATTATAACAATAAAAGTTATGCTGTCAAAAATCTCCCAGCTACAACAAAAGGGAAACTGATGAGGGAGACCAAGTCCAGCATAAAATCAAACAAACTGGAGGCATCTTACATGTAAACTTGGATGTTATGCATCTCCTGTGGGTGTGTGAAATACATTGACAGTTTGCTTAGTCAAGTGTCTTGTCTGGCTGATGGCTGCAGCAGCAGAAGCAGCACATGAAAGAGGCTGTGTAAAACAGGGGACTAAAATTACTCTTCAGCTGTGCTCCAGTAACGAAGGCAATGTTGGAAGCAACAACATCTGTGCTGTGTGGCAGAGACAGGATAAAAAATTACTGTTAACTTGACACACTGTGAAAAACTGGGGTGTGTTAAGCAATTGCATTCCCACTTTGTGATAATGTGGCTGTGACTATATTCTTGACAGGAATAGGCTGTAATTCCAGCAGTAGGAAATAAGAAGCAGAAATAAGCCAAATTCCATGGCCTCCTGGAGCCTTATAACCCTTACCAGGATTGCACAGGACACTGGCTTCAGGGCAGTAGCTCCTGGAAAATTTGGGGATGTCCTAAGCAAAAAAAAAAAACCCACCAAACAAAACAAAACAAAAAATAAAACAAGCAAATTATTTTAAAATAGCATCTTCTAATGCTGGAGTTGAGGGGCGCCTTGAGTATCTACCTTTCAACACATTAGAGCTGAGTCTTAGGGATAGGTCTAATGTTGTTTTGTCCAACTGAGAGAATTGCAGCCTGAATTTTCCCCCATAATCACCCTCATATTTTGCCTGATAAGGGCTTGTAACGAGATGGGGAGATAACTGGGGGAAGAAAACTTCATGTGCCTTAATGTGTTAATATTCTTAACACAAGCAGATGTGTGCTCCTACCAAAACGTGACTGGCCCTGACAGCCTAGGGCATGGACCAGCTGTATTCATTCTATTTTCAGAGTGAAGTGGCACCATCACTAGTGAGAGCACAGGTTAACCAGAGAAATTTGTTTAGAAAGTCCTTTCTCTTTTTTTCTGTGAAGGCAACAAGGTTTTGGAGCCTGACTGGATATAAACGTGCTGACATCAGATGTAAATGTCCCAGTTGTTGTATTAAATATGTTTGACTGGAGTTGGAGACGTGGCCAAAGCCCTGGTGTTATTTTCCCATGTAGAGGGGAATCTTGAGGCCATTCTTGACCCACAGTGTGCAGAGGCTGCTCATGGCATTGCTTGGGCAGGGAAAGGTTCAGTGCTCCTGGGATGGGGCCCTGCAATGGGATCCCACAGTTCCCCCAGCACTCCTTGGAGGAACCCCGACTTAAACAGATGTGTGCTGGTTCTTTCACCCTTAATTAGTTTGCATCCTCTGAAGCCACAATGCACTGTAACTCACTGACCCAACAGGAAAGGAGGCAAATTGGTTAATTGAGAGAGAGCAGTACAGTGCCTGCTGTGTCCTCAGGTACCAGGGCTTCTGCTTCCCCAGGCAGGATTGCACCCAAGGGCTGCTGGCTGAGCATCCAGCTGGCCCCGGGCACCCTCTGGCAACAAGGGCAGGAAATAGATGGTTTTGTGCCATCACCAATACCCTTCCTCCCCCAACACTCCCTTTTGCCCCCCTTCTTCATCCCCTCTCCATCATAGCTAAGATTTGGGAGGTGGAAAGGGGGCTGAGCAAAGGGATTGCTCACAGCTTACACAGGGCTGGAGCAGCTGCTCTTTTATCTTCCAGGCTTGAAGGATTCCTCCTGGTGCCCTGCTTGGAGCTGCTGAGCAGTCATTTCTGTTCAGCTTGGCCCTCACCACTGTGAATTTCAGTGGGAAAAGCTCTTTCCTCAGTTTGCTTTTCCCTAGCAATGCACACAGCCCTCAGTTCAGGAGGGTCTGGGGAGATTTCTTGTCTCCCCTTGGTGCTGACCCTGCATACAGCCAAGGCAGAGCCTTTGCTTTAGTTTTAAAGTAAAAGCTCCTTTTTTAAATTGGCAAATATGGAAAACATAATATTGCAGAAAAGAAAGATATGTCTCATAAAATAAAAAGTAAAAAAATTATGAAAACCTTTCCTTCCTTTCAGCCTTTTCGGTGGTAAGAACATTGTTCGTTCTGTTTTATTTCATATTAGAGCTCTAAGAATTTTGATACCTGCAGTGAACTCCAGCTTGTCTTTGACTCAAAACTGACTGGAATAGCAGCAATGACACTCAGCTGGAAATTCAGTTGCTCAGAAAGTAACACCACCAAACCATAGCCAAGTCTGCCCCATAGGTCTTCTCCTCCAAAGTGGAGCTGAAAGTATTTGAAGAACAGAACAATCCCATGACATTTCTCTTCAGTATTGCTGCTGGAAATATCAGCTGCCTTTCAAATATCTTCAAACATTCCTGAGAAGCCTGTGATACTAAAATGCCCAGGGATTTTCCAGCAAAGCCTTGAGAAATTGAGGCTAAGGCTTAATTTGCATTTGTGCCCACCTCAAAGCCCCTTCATCCATTAATAAAGAAGAATGTTACCTTGGCCTGCTAAAATGTTCAAGTTATGAGATCCC
This sequence comes from Geospiza fortis, assembly GCF_000277835.1. Taxonomy (NCBI): domain Eukaryota; kingdom Metazoa; phylum Chordata; class Aves; order Passeriformes; family Thraupidae; genus Geospiza; species Geospiza fortis. The sequence goes on along the minus strand of NW_005054435.1, from coordinate 1,655,275 downwards.
TTGCTTTCATTTTGATTGATATCATACACCAAATTCCATATCATATTCTCTAGGTGACCCTTCCTTGGCAGGAGGGCTGGACTAGATGATTCCAGAGGTCCCTTCCAATCCTAACAATTCTGTGATATAAATTTCTTCAGGCTGGGTAATGTAGAGAGTGAAAGACACATTTTTTTCCCCAAAAGAAAGGCAAGGCTTGAAGGTTCTTTCTTATTCTAATGATGACAGAGTGAAGGTTAAAATCAACCTGTGCATTCTTACCAACCTATGGTAGTGCATGCCATTATCCTTCATCCATGTGCCAAACAATGAAAATTGGTGCATATTTCAGAACTTTTTGCAGCATTGCAGATGTTAATAAATGCAGTGAGTGGGGCAGTGTGTTGGTCTGAGCACAGGCAGCACTTCTCAGGGTCAGTCACTGCAGATTTAGAGCACAGCTGGGAGCGAGTTTGGCGGCACAATTCCACTTCTGTGCGTGCAAAGAACATTTGAGCAGCTTTTGTGCTGCTTGCCACATATGCCTGGCAGCTGGATGCTGAGAGAGTGGCAAATGCAAACTGCACAGCAAAGCCATGAGGGAGCACTCAGTGAGCATTTTCTAAGTGAACAGCACAAATAAAATTACCAAAGGAAACCGCTGCTGCTCCAACACAAATCCCCACCTCACCACCACACAGAGCCCCCATCAGCCATCCTCTCTCCTTCTTTTCTCTTTCATCCCCCATTTTTAATAACTCTAAGAGATGAGATGCTGTGTGCTGATCCATCTCTCTGTGATTGTAATATAGACTGGATTCCAAAGGGACTTCATAAATGCACATTATATTAAAATATTCTACCCAGTGCAGCTTTGTTTGCTCTGTTTCTTTTCCTGTGGAAAAAACACCTCCTGTAAAGAGGATAACTATCTATTTGCATCTTGTTCCCAGACCTTAGATTAGATTATGCACCCACAGGCAAATATGGTCTGAAGCTGTCAAAGGTAGAGCTCCAAAGACCCATAATGTTCTCTCATGTGCTGTGAAAGAGAGAGATGACATTAAAAAGAGAAGACTAATTTAGTGTAACTTCAGGTATTAGACTACACAGAGAATTCACAATCCCAGACTGCATTTGCTGAGACCTCAAAGTCACTCCACCACAAGAGTCAAATCTGCTGGACAAGTGTTCACATTAATTGCATCAAACACTTGGACAGGAAAATTGAGAAACAGCATGGATCTGAAATATATCATAGAAATCTTTCCTGGAAAGTTGGTGCTGTGCTTATCCTACTGTTTGTTTCCTATGGCAAAAGATGTGCATGCAATATATATGTTAGCAATAAACCCAAAAATTCTACTTCCATTTAATTCCTGATGGAGTGGTAGAATGAAGCAGCAAAAAGCAAAATAATTTTCCATTCTCGTTGCACACCAGCCACAGAACTGTTCATTGAGGTGGTGAGACTTTCAAAGAACAAGCCTCATGCAAGGCAGAGTATTTATGAAAGCTGTAATCACATAGGGGACACCTAATCATACAAGACTATCTAGCCTGGGCTGGGAATTGAGTCAGGTCAGGGAAGAACAACTGAGCTGTCACCATTGGAATTAACTTTAGATCAAGCCATGATATGTTGTTCAGTCTAAATTAAACTGAACTACATCATAACAGGTTTGGGAGTTTAGACAGAAACCAAGGGCATGGGTCAGTAAAAACACCTGGACAGGAAAACTCATTTAATTATGTCACTACTTGGAAAACTATCAGGATGTTTGGGGATGGGGGTGGGAAATCAAAGCAGGATTTCAAGATAAATCACCTGCATAAAGAAAACAGAGAGGTGTAAAGACTTGGAGAAATATAGACTCCAGAATTCTGTCTTGAAATGTGTGACTCTATTATTGTTCTCACACCCACTGAAGAGGAAGGAGGCTCTTTGGCTGTGGGGTGGAAGATGGAGCATGTGAGGTTTTTTGCATGGATGCTCTCTTTTTTGCTTCTAACCTTCCTCAAAGATAAGCTCTAGCAAGTGAGTGTTTCTATGCTGGCCTTTTTCAAGCTTGGTTAGGACATCTGAATGTTTGTGAGATGTGTAGAATAATCTGCAGCAAGGCTTGAGTAGAGTAAAAATAACACTAAAAGCAGTAGCAGTAAATTTAGGAAAAAACCCTTTAATCTAAACTCACAGTGAATGTGATTAGTTTTCAGGCTTTGCTCTGCCAGCTTGGATTTATGTTTGCTAGATAAATATATTCCTCCTTCTGGAGCATTCAGTAAATGCTTGTTTCCTTAAAGTTTTCTTTATCCAAGAACTGTAGTGGTTTGAAAAAGGCTGACATGAACTGAACTGTGTAAAGTGACTTGTGAGCAATAACTGAGGTCTCCTTTAGACAGCTGAAAATAACTTCTTAAAGTGTAAAAGTAGAAAAATAAAAATGTTGATGCCCTTCAAGATATTTCTAAGGCACTTTGAAAAATAACTCAATGCTTTTCTGTGTAGATCTAGATTATTTTTACAGCTGGTAGAAAACAATCCAAGGGTTTCTAACTCTGTCGTTCTTCCACAGGTAAAACTGAGGTTCTGCTTTCACCCAAATCCTGGTTCCAGCTGCTCTTGGGGCACACATCTCTGCTCCAGCAACATCCTAACTGATGTTCCCTGGATGGAATGGGCATGGTAAGTGAGATGGGCAGATAAGGAATTCCTGAGCTGCTATAGAATTACAGAGGGGAATTTTATCAGCTCCCCCTGAAGCATGCCAGTGGTAGCAGTGTGCACAGGAGGTTATCTGGTGGGGATGCTGATAGCCCTGTGAGGGGCATTGCTGTGTGGTGTTGGGTTTTATCTGCACATCCCATGTGCCAGCTCAGGCCCTGCTACCTTGGGGTCAGCTGGAGTTTGGGAGCAGAGAAGGGAAATCCTGATATCCTGCAGTGTATGCACCTCTCAAGGGAAAGCCACAGCTCAGTGACAGGCCTTGGCTCTGCACTTAAATCCCTGGAAAAAAAGGAGGGGAGAGGGGACAGGGCAATGTTGAAAATGCAGAATGATTCTCACAGTCTGTAAATCATAAAACAAGTATAATGGCAAAAGCCTAATGATGCTCAAAAGACACAAAATTGTGACTTCAACTAAAAAAAAAATACTCTGAGAATGGGGAGAGATTGATGACAGTGATAGCCTCCCCTTATGAAGAGATTCATAACTGTGCTGTTCAGAAGGGCAAAGGGGAGGTACTGAGCTGTAGTGCCCAATTTCTGAGCTGCAAATATAAGAAGCCAGGGAGAAAAAAAATCTTAATGAGAATCAGAGAGCACCTGCCAGGCTGCAGGTACCTGCACATCACACAGACACCTTCTGCCAAGGCAGTGGGAAGAAAAGCCCAATAGCAAACCAAAATTTGCTTCATACACTTCCCCATGAGGATCAAGGAGAAATCCAGCTCCTCAATTTGGAGCCTTGTGCAGCCATTCATACTCTCTGCATAGCAGAAATGTGCTGACAGATGGATCAAGAGAAATGGAATATATTATAGCACTGAATTGAGCACTGGGTTTGATCTGATGAATGCAAGATCAGCTCTTAATGCAGATGAGAATACTGATTATGCTGTGATTACCATGCTTCAGTGTTTCAGAGTACATATATATCTGCATCCAGCTGAACTCTGAAATAAACAATGAAACTCAAAGGGCTTTTTGGCCTCCTGTGAGGGATGTCCATGTTTTATTTTTCAGGGCTAGAATCCTTCTATAAAAGGAGGGAAAAATCAGGACATAAATGCCTTGATTGAGTTAAAAGCCATTTACTTGCTTCCATTCTTGTTAAGTCTTCCTGGACTAATGTTTCCTTCCCTCCAACAGTGAAGCACTCCAAATAAATGTGTTCTGCTTTTTGTATGCTAATGGCTGGAGTTTAAGTTGGAAATTGCTCAACTATCAATTATTCGAGCTGACTTGAGCAGGAGACAAAGGCACTGAATACCAAATCCCTGCCTGGCTGGAAAGGGGGAGGAGGGCTGGGCACAGCCTTAGGAAGGCAGGGAGCATTATGGAAGTGCACCCTAAGTTTTGGTTTTGTGTTATTGGAGGAGTCAGGTTGGTTTTGGAGAGCAGGAGTGGTCCTGAGCCCTCGTGGGGGAGCAGAGGAGCTGAATCAGGGATGCTGCAGATGCACGTGCTTTGTCCCTGCTGTGTGTGCTGGCTGCCCCTGCCCACCTTCAGAGGGACAAGGTGAGAGTAGATTTTGCCCCATTTAACACGTTTAGTGACAAAACTGGGAAACCACTTGCTTTAGTAATTTATTTGTGCTTTGTGAAGAGATTGCTGTGCTCTGAGATGCTCTCAGGCACCGGGATCAGGAGGGCTGGCACAAATTTTCTTCCCCCTGTGCCTGGGTGCTGTGATGGAAATACCCTGCATGGCCAGGGTGACAGGGCTGATGTGCTGATGGGTGTCTTTAAGCTGTTATGGTGTCTGAAAGCCACACACCATTAGCCAGGTGACACTTTGTGCCCAGATACTGCTGTGATGGATGCTCTAATAAAAATACCTGAGAGGGAAGGGTGGGAGAGAGGGAGGGGATGGGCTCATGGAAATGGCCTTATCCCCAGAGCAGCCAAATAGGCACGGTGGCCAAAAACTAAGGACAGTAAAGAAAAAAAATTAATTTGTATTCAGCTGAGGGTTGGGCACTGTAAAATGAGGAATTAATAAAGTAGCAGCTCCCTATTTTCCATTTTAACATCGATATATTAAGCAGCCGATAAAATCCAGTATAGAGGGAGAGATGCTTTCCTTTTGCTTATGGAGTGCCTTCAGTATATAAAGGGAAAAGCCTGTCTGGGGTTTAAGGTGTTAACAATTAACTTCTCCCTGTGGGCTTTTTATGTCACCCTGGCAGATTCATATATCCTCTCTGTTCCCCTTCCTAATGGCAATTTATCCATTATGGAGGAACTAAGAGTAGAAATGTCATTATTAATGCTCAAAGTGCATTGGCCACCATAATGAATTCAAGTACTGTGCTAGGAGAAGACACTTGGGTTACTCAGAGAGGAGGACAAAACAGTGTTTGTCTGTGTCAGGCTGGTTCTGTGCAAGGAATTCAATGTTAATTACCACCAGGCACCCCAAAAAATGTCATTTGTTATCAGGAATGCAAGGACAGGGTTTCTGCTGACTTCCTCTATGCTGGTGTGCCCTTGCTGTGAGGAAACAGCCTGGGACTGAGGAGATTTCAACAGCTTCTCCTTAAAAAAATATAACTGCTTGACTCCTCTTTTCTCCCTTAGTCTGGGAAGGGAAACTTTAGAAATGGGTTTGCAAGGAAACAGCAGGGTGTTGCTCAGCACACATGGTTAGTCTCAGCTTGAGAATGGAGGATTTGGCCTGTCTCAACTGCAAATAATGAAATGGAATTGAGGGGCACACTGAGGCTGTCTGCCATGAGCACCTAAATTGAATACCACGGCTCCTCTTCTGCCAAACTCCAGAGAAATTAAGGACTCAGGCCAGGTTTGGCCAGGCCAGGTTGTCTTTAGTGATAAGTAGTCATGAACTCAATGTTTATTCTTCATCCTGCCCTTCCCAGACCATCTGTCTAATGGGGCAAGAAATGCCTTTCTTGAATTAAAAGTTCTGCAGAACTTTTAGTGATTGATAAAGCCAGGTATCGTCAACACATCGTATCACAAGAACTTTGTATATCCAAGGAGAATGTGGGGCTGTTTATCAAGCAAAAAAACGTTCACTGTTGTGTTATCCTTGCCAAAATATGTTATTCTAAAGATGGCTCAGAGTTTGTGGTAATTGGGAGCATCATCCCTAATCGGCTACAGCTGTGAGCAGCAGGTGAGCAGCATTGAAGGTAACGAGTGCCCAGGGGCACTGCCCAACCACCAAAGGGAACAGAGGGCACACAGGTGCAGTGCATCAGCAGGAGGGGATAAAAGGCTGGGCTGAGGAGCAAGAAGGGCAGATGCCTGCAGCTTTCTGAAGCGTCAGGATGTTGCTCTGTGTGGGTTTTCTGGAATTCTATGGAACTCTGTGCGTCGTGGCCACCTCAACTGTGCCATGTGCCACCACTGACCAGCTGGGAATACTGGGGAGCCAAATCACCTTTTCCATCCTTGGCTGCTGTGGTTACCAGACATGTAAGTCAGAAGTGACTTGATTTGTTTCTGGGGTCATTTGTGGGGGAGAGGAATGCAGAAGGGCTGGTGTTTCTAAAACTGTTAGTTTATAATAGCTAAAGTATTATATAATTCACAACACTGCTTTGGGACTTGTCTTTTAGGCATGCATGTGTATCCTGACTATTGGATTTGTTTAATTGCTGTGTATTTCTGTGAAAGTAATTAATGTTCTGCATTTTGTGACAAGTGCCTTTCACCAAGCTTTGTGTTTCTATTCTCATCAGTTCTACCCTAAGTGCACAAGTGGCTCTCTTTACCATGTCTACATTGCAGCCTCAATTGTAAAATAGAGTTTTGGGGATTTTTTTTTCTCCTATTCATATTAGGTAAATCAAACAAGAGGAAGGAATGTTATAACTGCACTATAGATTTTTTTTTCCCCCAGGCAGACGGATCCATTTTATGGTTTAGTTAGAGACACAGTAGTTTTCATGTGGATTGTAATCTAGATGGTTTTATCTGGTCTTGAAGGCATCTGTTGGACTTTGTCAGCTGTGTGTCACAATCACTTGCTGTTTTATTTCTGTTAGCTGTTTTAAGATATAGATATTGCTCAGATACTCTGACTGAACCTTGGTGTAGGCAAAGAGTTTGTGGTGATTGGGAGTGGCTGATGGGCCACAGCTGTGAGCAGCAGGTGAGCAGCATTGAAGGTAAGGAGTGCCCAGGGGCACTGCCCAACCACCAAAGGGAACAGAGGGCACACAGGTGCAGTGCATCAACAGGAGGGGATAAAAGGCTGGGCTGAAGGACAAGAAGGGCAGATGCTTGAAGCTTTTGAAGTGCTGTGGTGTTACTCTGTGTGGGTTGAAACCTTCTGAAATTGTATGGTGACACTCTATTGTGACTGTCTCAGCTGTGACTCCTTGGACTTGTGCTTTTTGCTCTTTCTGTGCTGATTATTTCCCCTTCCACTACCAAATTGTCTTAATTTAGCTAAGTTATTATCAGCAAAAAGCTTCCCTGAGATTATTTGCAGCCATTTGCCCAGGTAATCTGTTTTTCAGGTTAGTAGTTAGGGAAATTGTATCCTGCTGTGTCCAAGCAGCTTCTGATAGTTTTTAAAACTGAATATTTCTATCTCAGCTTTTGGCCAAGGTCACTATTTCATGCTACATGAGTCATTTAGATACTACCATAGGTCACCTAGAATTTACTAATCTGGGGGCAGCAGCCCTCCAAAGGGTTTGTGAGAGGAGCTCTGAGCACTGGATTATGGTCTAAGGGGATGGAGAGCTAATCCTGCCATAAACAAGAAGACATTGTGTGTACAATGTCCTGCAATTAGTTGGTGTGATTAACCATAAATACAGTTCACAGAGGGCTCACATGGCTTCTGTGGTGGACATGCACATTGCCTGTAACACAGAGAGGATGTCTAATGTATTTCTGTGAGTGCTGCAGGGTGGGACAGCTCAAGGACGGCTTTGCAACAACCTCTGTGGACTCCATGTGCGTCTCATGGCCCCACTGCAGCTGCACCTAGGCCAGGCTAGAGAGACCCAAGGGATTTGTGCTGTGCATGGGATACCCACACTGGGCAAGTCCTCAGGCCCACATTAGCACAGATGCAGCCAAAGTTGTCTATTTTTAAGGAAGAGATTCCTGAAAACACAGGAGGGTCCCATGAATGGTTAGGCTGGGGAGTTTCCTTCATGTGTGAAATCAGAGATTTGGAATCCCCAGTTATAAAGCTTCAAATCCAGAGGAGGCTAAATGTTGAAGCAACCCTATTTAATTTTAGCTGAGTATTGGCTTCTCTCCTCACCAACTTGCCAACAAAACTGCAGGGTAATTTTCTGTTTATCTTAAAGGCACCAGCCAAACCCAGACTGAACTTTCCTCGTGCAGAGGAGAAGTGCTGCTGATCAAAGGCCAAATTTGAATATGATTATTTTCCTCTTATGGTTGAGTGGTACTAATCATGTAGACTGTAGTTATGGGGAAGAAAAAAAACCCAGAGAGACCTAAATTTGTTCTTAGTCAATTCTTTTACAATCCAAGGGTTTCTCTTTGCTTTATAGTGACAGAAAGCATGGCACAGTGGAAAGAGGGAGCTGGTCACAAAGGGACTACTTGATGTGTCAGGTCTCCCAAACCAACTTTCCTGCACTCCCTGCTTAGCCAACAGAATTTAGATTCTTACCTGAGCTGGTGGAGCTGGTGATTTAGGGAACCCAAATGCAAAATAAGATTTTTGTTGTAAAATAGCCTGCATTTCTCTCAGTCTTGCAGCAGCCTGAGGTTTTTCATGTGTGTAATCCATGGTTGCAATCAGCTTCATCAGGGCCACATAAGTGTTGCCAAATAACTTGTCATGATCTACTATAATTTTCATTACCCTATTGCTTAATTTATACACATGGCTTCTAAGAAAATGCCAGGTTTTTAAAGGTTATTAAGGAGATGTTACTTCTGCTCTAAAAATGTGTTGCCTAACTGAATTTCATGAGTAGGAACTAAAGCAGTAGAGATGTGATTGGGTTTGGTGGGTTTTTTTTGGATAGTTTTTTTTTTGTTTGGATAATCTGGGGTGGTGTTTTTGCTTTGTGCAAGTTTTTTTGTATTTTCCAATTGCTTAGTAACTTGCTGCAATTGTGCCCTATTTAATCTAGTACAGACCATGGTTAATGGACTTTAGCTCCAGATTTAAGTTCCTCTAAAGGCACCTTTAAAGGTTTAGAAACAACCAGTAGCCAGTACAGGGTAAGGTGGTCCTAAACAAAGATTAAATGCATGGTTTTTTCTTGCTCTGGTGTTGCCAATTGAGTAAAACTGAATCACTGTATATCTTGTGCAGATGGAGAGGAAACAAATGTGTTTTCTGTTGTTTTATGTGCCCAGTGCTGTTTTATAGCTCAGAAAAGATAGCTTAATTGAGACTGTCTGTGCATGGCACTCCCTGTGTTTAGTGTTTTGCCAGCTTGCAGGAAGGAACTGTGGTTTCTTGCCAGATCAAACATCACAGCAGAGTATATGCTTCCCTAAACACAAACTGTATCGTGTTTGCTTGGCCTCCACCACCAAAAAAAGAGAGTGTGCACTCCCTACCACTTTGAATGTTGGCATCACTGCTGCCTCGCTTGTGAGGACTGGCTTTTATTAGGTCTAGCTGGTGAGTTGCATTTTCTGTAATGTAATGAGCTGTAAAATATCAGCCAGCCACAAGTCCTGCTGGCACTGCCTGCAGCCCCCTGGCTCCCTGTGTGATGTGTATGTCACCCACACTGGGGTCACAGAATCACTGCAGCCTCCTGTGGCAGCCCAGTGTCACCTGGGTGCTCTGGGGCAGCCAGCTGTGCTTGGTGATTCGTGTTGGCAGCTGGGCTGGGGAAGGAGAAACCATCAGGAGCACCCCAAGGAATCCTGCAGCAGGAACAGCACCTTCAGTCAGCACAGGGACACCTGGGAGCGCGGCACTAGGAGGGAAATCACACCTATCCAAATTAAACATTTTAAAGCCTTTCTTTCCTTGCAAGCTGCTGCTGTTGAGTGGGACAGAGGCATCTGTGCTCTCTCCATTGATGCTGGTGACAGAAACACCATCAGAATTACTGCAGTGTGCCAGCCAGCCTTTGCTGGCATTATTTCCAGCCGAGGCATCACACAGGCTACAGATCCTGTGCTGCTGTTCTGTTTCTGTGCCATCACCACACACACCTGCTGTGACCTGGTCTGTGGGACTCCTGGGGGCACCACAACCTCAGTGGGTGGCTTTAGGTGCCCACGAGATGCAGAGTGCTCTGAATTGTGCTCCTCAAGGTGCTTTAAACAGCTGTGACCTGTGAATGTGATGACACAGCTATGCACCAACACATGAGGTAAACTTCAGATAGGGAATTTTGGCTGGGCTGGTAGGTCTGGTTGGGATCTCTCTACCCACAGAGGATATTTTGAGTCTACTCAGAGCTACAGGACAGAACCTGTGAAACCCATGGCCCATTTGCAGAGTATAAAGCAGCATGAGGTGGCACAATACACTCCATGCCAGATCTTTCTCACTGCTTGAGCCCATAGTGGATATTCTGGCCCCTGATGAGGGGGAGACAACGATGCATCTGACTCCATCTTATCAGAAGGCTAATTAATTACTTTATTGTACTATATTATACTACATCTAAACTGAGTCTACCAAGCACTCAGCCCTGCACACCTGCCCAGAATCTCGTGACTCTCAGCCCACAGCCCCGACACACACACAAAGCACCATCACTGTGGGTAAACAGTCTCCATATTGCATTCTACTTTGGCACAAATACAGGCCCAGCAAATAAGAATTGTTTTTCCCTTCTCTGAGGTTCAGAGAATGTGAAACCCAGAAATATTCTTGGGAAGAATTGTGCCTTGCTTTTCTCTGTGAGGAGAAGTGTGGCTACATGAGCCCTCTCTATTAATGGACTTATTGGCATTGATGGAAATGTCTAGAACTTGGGAAGGAGTTTTAATGTATTCCCAAACTGCATTCCAGTGCTGCTAGGCTGTCTCTTCAACAACACTGGCTTTTTTCCCCCCCTTTCCTCATGGAGCCTATCTGCCCTGTAGGCTGGATACATCCCTTGCTGTGAGTAAATCTCAAAGGGCTCTTACTGCTGTGGGTAAATATGGCAGAATAACCCCTCTTTATCTTTGCATACTCCATCCCTCAAATCTTTACAGTTGGAATCTGCAATTTCCAACCCAGCTGGCTTTCATGCTTTTCTGGAAGAGAGTTTTGCCAAAATACCAACAATGGCCTCAACTGTTTGTTGGCTTGGCACAGCTGTGTTCACAGTGGTCTTCACAAAACAACTGCAATATTTAGAGAAATGCACAAGAAATTCGAGACTGTTAATTGTTAAATATTTTTGCACAAAGCATGACATTATAAAGATTCTCCTCTGTTTTTTCTATTTAGCAACTGTGGGGATTTCCAGTCTTAAGTGACAGTTTCTCTTATTACTGTGTGGAAAAAAAATAATTTTGTAAGTCAGTAAAGCCAGTTCAAACTCCTATTTTAGTAGTTTTAACAATAGAAAAATTATTTTGGTCAACCCTGCAGTTTCATAGAAACTAAAAATGACTTTCTTATTGCAAAACTGCAAGGTCATTCGAGTGCAAAGCAGCCTGATCCTGTGTAGCCAAGCTGGACTTGTGACTAAAGGAAAAAAAAAGAACAAATCATACATAGTAGGGGTCCTCACACCCAGCCAAAATATGTTTGCCCCAAAACTTCCTCTTCTTGACCCTATTGTTGTCCTCCTGCAAGCCTCAGGCCTCTCATCTGGGAATGGTTTGTATTTCAGCATCACTGAGCCCGATTGCTGATCCATCCCTCCCAGGCTCTGTGGGGTGGGAGCTTTCCCTTCCAGAGGGCCTCATTCCCCTTGTGCCCAGTGCAGCCATGCTGGATGCTCCTACCAAGGGAGATGCTGCACCAGACTGGGACAGCCTCTCCTCTTGCAGGCCCTTCTCACTGACCATCATGCTTCCACCCTGCCCTGCAGGGACTAATCTTGGTTTTGGCAGCCCCCTAAGCCTTGCCAGGCTGTGCTGACTGGGCATCCTGGCCTGTGCAAATAGGGGAAAAGTCATTAGTTTCCTGGGCACTCCTCAGTCTGGCTAATTAGGCTTGTTCCACAGGCTGGAGGACTGTTAATTGGTCATTTCTAATCAGCATCTGCCAGGGGAGGATTTAGAAATGATATGACATAAAATCAGAGCCTTATCCTAGGTTTGGGGGGGTGCAGCTGTAACTGCTGCAACAAGCTGGAACAGAATGGCAAGTTATTTAAAAGAAATATTTTAAATAAGTGGAAAGGTCACTTGAAGGAATTTGAGTGAACTGTAAGCTGCCACTCCAGGGAATAGAAGGAAAATGACCTCCTTTGCTGTGGAGACTGAAATATTGCCAAGCCTTGAAATATTCAGATGATTGGTCAGCTGCCAAAAACTTGCTATTCATGAAATGCCTGGTGTATACAAGCTTGTAGGGCTATTACAGATCTTAATGAGCTACAGTGGAGACAGAGGCAGAGGAAGCAGTTTGTCCTACCAGATCCTCTGCTTCTGTCCTCTTCTACAAACACGGGACCAGAGAGTGCCTTCCTCTGGTGGGAGTGATGGGCTCACTCTGAGCCAGCCCAGGAAGGTGCTGGCCATGCAGACAAGCTGTCTGCCATGCAGCTCATTAGATGCCTCGATTAGATTTTTGCCTGAGCCCCCACAGCCCTGGAGTCGCCCTTATTTAAAGCCGTTCTTTGGCCACTCAGTTTGGGATTCGGGATCAATGCAGCCCCAGCATCTGTCAATCCCCAATCCCAGCTCTCCTGCTTCTGCACATCTGAAGGGGCTGCAAAGCACTTGATTAGATGGAGACTCATGCCCTGCTGCTCTTTCTTTCTCTCACTCCTGGTTTGCACAGCTGAGTGGCTCTCTCTGCTTTACCAGCAATTGCAAGGCAGGCACTGCTAATAAACCCCTTGCTTTCCAGAAACCAGGCTCTGCTCCATGAATCCCCACTCACACTCTGTGATCACCAGAGCTAAAAAAACTGCTTTTATTTTTGGCTTTTCTGATTTCTTGCTCTTTAAGAATTCACATTTTATAGCGTTTGGTTTTCTGGTATGAAATTGAGAAATGCAGATGACACCATATCAGATGTTCAAACCATTCTAGTCTCACTATTGGGTGAATTTTTCCTGTTTTCTGGTCGTTACACTAATTCTGAAAAAGCCAGAAAGCTGTCTGTCTGATAGGTATAGTAGTGATAGGTATAATAGACTATTTGATTTTTCTCTTTCCTTTTTATTTTAGAAGGAAACCAAATGGCAGCTTGAGGCTTTCAGGGACTGAAGGCTGTCTTTACCAAAAGGACTACTGATTTTTTGTTCTTCATTTCTAGTTTTCACAAGAATTAGATGTTGCTCTCAGCAGGATGTGTGAGTTTGTCTGCAAAGCTTCCAGAAAAAAAATCCAGTAAAAAAAAGAAAAAGCTATTCTTCATACAATTTAGTAGTTTCTAGCATAATTCTTGCCAAAAAGTTGGAAAACAATATAAAATGTAATAAGAATTTATTGAACTGTGTAGGAAGAATGCAGTATCTCCAAAATTATATCATATTGTTTCACCAAAGGAACATCAATTTGTTAGCATTAAATTAATAGAAAAAACCCTTAGCTTGCTGAAAATGTTTCAGTGAACTTTCCCACGAGTCCTGTGTGCTGCACATCTGCTGTGTAATGTCCATTTCAATGGCATGTCAGAGGCTAAAATCTGCTTTCTCATAGTGTTTAAATACATCACTGATGTATTATTGACTACTGACAGAGCAATGGGCTGCTCTGGATTGCTGCAAGGGAATAAAACTTCTGTGGGAATGTAGTTCCAGTTTTCCAAGCAGGGATGATTTTGCAGGGCTTTGAGCAGCCTGGTCTGGTGGGAGGTGTCCCTGCCCATGGCAGAGGGTTGGAACTGGATGATTTTTAAGGTCTCTTCCAACCCAAAGGCTTTGTGATTTTACAAAATAATTGTCAATATTTATTTAGAGTAGGTCTCGAGTGCAAAGGGTTTCAGCCCCGATTTTTATGGAAGGATTAGTCCAATCTGCTGGAAAAGGTGCTGTGTTTGTGATGAAATTCTGCCCAAATAGCACATTCAGGTACCTGAATTTCTGCTGTAAAGCTGCAGCAGAAAGTCCCTCTGAGATACCAAAGGCTTCACTTGCTGTCTTCACCTCACTACGTTTCTTTTCCTGCTTCTGCGACGCTTTTCCTTTGAAGGCAGCAACTTGAATTAAGCTGTTTTGAAGGCTGGCTTTCACAGCTGCCTGACCTGATGCTAATTTTGGAAGAGAGCAGCCCGAGAGGTCAGAGCCGCCCCTCCATCCCTCCGTACGCAGAGGATGCTCCGGGCTCCGGCTGACCTCTAGTGGTAACGGGGCATGCAGGAGCCAGCCCTGGGGGCTGCCTGCAGCTTGGAGGGGCAGCTCCTTCCTTCCCAGGCTTGCCCTCTGCCTTGCTGCTGCAAAACCCTCCAAGGAAGGAGGAAAGAAATGCTCGTGTTCAGGTTTTACATGAAGGTGATACGGGTTATATCGTGGGAGACTCAAAGCATCTCTCCTGAGGTGCTGTGGGGCAGCACTGGAAGTGAAATAGGATGTGTGGAATGAGGGCTGTGAGTGTGAGATGGTGTCCTTTCATTCCGGCCAGGGAAATCACATGGTCAGTAGGTGTAAGAAGAATAGGTGTTCTGTAGGTTGATCTTCTCCCCAAAAAACCACTGCAGGTAATTAGTGAATACAAGGAGACACTGCTGAGCTGGGCATGAGATGAACCTGCCGATGGTTTAAAGCTAAAAGAGGAGAGATTGAGATCAGAGGTCTGGAAGAAGCTCTTTACTGTGAGGGTGCCCAGAGATGCTGTGGATGCCCCATCCCTGGAAGGCCAGGTTGGATGGAGCAACCTGGTTGGGTGGAAAGGGTCCCTGTCCATGGCAGGGGATTGGAATGAGATGATATTTAATGTTCCTCCCAACCCAAATTGTTCTGTGAGCCCTCAGTGTGTGCTGCTGTTGGTGCTTTTTGAGGTTTATATCCTACCCAAATGTTCTCTCAAATGTTTAAGGATATTGCCCCTTTTCCTATCACTAATTAGGGATCTCCTCCTACCTAAATGATTCTATGAAAAAGAAATCATTACAAATAATAATATCTTTTTTATATATTTACAAATTATAAATAAAAATTATAATGATAAATAATAAATCATTCTATTAACCTGCACATTCTCACTGGCCCAGCTCCTGCGTGCAGCAGCACCTGGTGGCTTTTCCCTTCAGAAGGGCACAAGGAGAGAGAAAAGGCTGTTCTCTCCATCCAGGCACAAGGGGGAGAGCAGCCCATGGAAGGCAGGGTGGAAATGTGGACGTTGTCTCTGAGGCTGGGGAAAGCTTTTGAGGCTCTGGTTCCTGCTGGCAGCATCTGAGCAGCTCAAAGTCAATCCCAGCCCCAAACTGAGCTGTGAATTTGGGCATGAACCAACCTGAGTAAATGTAGTTCCTCATCATCCTAAATATGGGAAATCTACTCCTTTGTTACTTTCACAAAGAGCCTCAGGGTTTAAAAAGAAAACAAATATTTGGGAGATGCACTCAGAAGCCAGGGAGAAAAGAAGTGAAGGGAGAGTGGAAAATAAAAATCCCCCTTCTGTAACTTTTGTCTTTGACAGGTACAGTCAGTAAATACCCTCTAGCAAATCTTTGAAATGCAACTTTTTATCATGGAGATAATTACTCTGTTCTAAAAATCCCCTCTCTTTTTGGGGATATGTCTATTTAAAAGGATGATGTTGAGAGAAAATGAGTTCAAAACTTTTAAATGTAACTACAATTAGTAGGTGCATGTGAAGACTGTGCAGCCATAAAAAGAGCAGTGTAAAGTTTCTGTTTGGATGCTTTGGGACTGGTTGAGGATGGTGAAGTTACATTTCAGATCTAAGGAAAAATTAAAATTTAGAATCTCTCTCTTGATGCTTGGTTCTACTCAATTGCATAGTGCAGTTATTTGTAACTGGGACAACCAACCTCAGCAATAACAAATGGCTCCATTTAGGACTTTTGGAGCTAATTAAGACTTCAACACAAGTCATGAGAGGTTCAGTGGGGGCAAAGTCAGACCTCAGAGGCTGCCACCCTCTGCTGTCAGGGGAGAACTGGCAAAACCTCACGTTTCTCATTTGGAGAGATTAGTTCCTTCTGCCACACACAGGGCTCCTGAGGACTTCAGCTGCAGTTACCTGCACATAAAAGAGAGTGACTAGTGTGGAGAAGGATTTAAATATCTAAGTCTCTTTAACATAATCTCCATTAATTTTTATGGATTAAGGAATTCTCTGTGTTAAAGCAGTCGCGGAGGCTTTTGATCTCCCGCTCTGCTAATTGGTGGAGAGAAAATAATTCCTTTGTATGGCCAGATAACTGTGGACTGCTAGAAAACTTAAGAAATTACAGTAAAAACGCTGCCTGAGGTATTATTTACTGGCCTCCTTTAATAGATGTGTACTGAGCACTGAAGAATAAAGGGGGAAAATGAGCTGGGAATGGTTGACAGACATTTAACATACAAATTGCTGGATCGTGCCTGTTTGATGTGCTCAAAGGGAAATGAGACAGTGCTCAGTAACATCTCACGGTACTGCAGGAGCTGGAAGTGTCCACAGACCCCTCTCCCCCTTCAGTAATTCCATTAAGTTCTTGAATGGTGAATTGGGGAATGATATCTGAGTTTGCTTTGCCTTATCACGGCCGTGCTGCCGCTGCCAGCAGCGGGGTGGGACAAATGCTGAGCCAGCAGCTGGCAGTCCCTCAGACACATGTGCTTCTATCTGGTTAAAAATAACCGCTCAGAATTTGTGCTTTACAGGATCAGGAAGGTCCTCTTTCTGGGATTTGTTTAGGATAGTGTATTTTTGTGGTAAGCACACATTCTCTGTGCTGCTCTGCCTCTCCCCTGGGAGCCTTCTGGCCCCTGCCTCTTGTTTACTGAAGTGAGTTTCACAGACATCTTATGGATACGTGTCCTGCTTTCTTTTAATGCTTTCACTTGGGATGAAACCCATTCCCACAGAGAAATTCTGCTGTCTAATTGATGCTTAAACATCCCCTTAACAGGGAATCCAGCCATGCCTTGGCATGGAATAAATCCTCTGTCTCCATGGTTTTGTGGACCTGGCAGTGCTTGGGTTAAGGATTGGGCTCAGTCCTAGAGGTCTTTTCCAGCTTTAATTATTGATTCTATGACTAGCACTGATCCTACTGCTCAGTCTTGGGAGGTGCCACACGGACTCTGCAGCCCCTTCCTTCTTAATAGTACATTTGAAATTGATATTTTTGCCTGCCTGTACAGCCGGTGAAAGCTGTGCTTTTTCTCGATGCCAAAAGTCAAAATCTTCCCTTGAGCTGGTGCAATGGCTGTAGATAGGCATAGGAAAAATCCTTAATGCTTTTCCTCTGGCACCTAGGGAATTTCAGGGGACAGGGGGCAGTCAGCTTCAGCACAACAAATGAGAACAAATGGTTTCTGTCTGAAAATACTGATGGCAAGCTGGACCCAGGAACTGGACATTTGTCTCACAGTCGTATATGGATTATTAACACTGTGTTTGAGTTTAATTAGCAGCTTTTTCTGTCAGCTCTGTAATGAAGAACCATGATTTCCACTTGCAGTTTTCTGTCTGGCATAGGCTGCTGCAGGGAAATAAGCAAAATAAAAATGATCTATGGCTTGACCTAGTAAGAAATGGCACAGTTGACTACACAAGCATCTGTACCAAGGCTGTTCCCTCTGTCCACTCTCATCACCTACACAGATACCAACATCATCTCCCACTTTTCTTTAGTTCAAGTTTTCAAGACTTAAGCAAAAGAAGGAAAACAAATTTATTTATAAAAGCATAGGATACCTTAAAAAAGAAAAGAACAAACCATGTTGTTGGTGTTGACTAAATGACAGTCATCAGTTAAGGAGAATATTTTAAATGCATTAGATTATCTGTTAATTTTGGCTGCAGGTGCTCTAGTTGCAGGCATTTCTGAATTTCCTGGGGTGAGAAAAGTTCAAAATAAGGGTCCCATAATACTTCCCCTTTGACATGTTTCAAGGCTTTTTTTTCCCTACCTTTTTGGGAAATGATTTTTCTCCATTCATTCTTAAAACCCTTTTGAGGAATTCTCTTGTGGTCAAGTCAATACTTAAACACTAAACAACACAATAGCCAGGCATGTAGCTGCTTTATTTAAATTAAAGCATCTTTAATTTTGTCACAATAATTTTTAAAATGCAACTGTAGCCTCGAGCTCCACTCAATGAAGTCAGCCAAAATATTTTAATAGGGTTAGCAGCTTTGCTTCCATTGCCTTTGGCTGGCTTTGCACAAGGCTTGGGGTGGACAAGAGGCTAAAACTGCATCAGCAGAGAACTGGTACAACCTCTTAATGCAGTGCTCTTCCTGTGTATTTCACCCTTGCTCAGCCTAAAATGCTTCCAGGTTGATATTTTTGGTAGACACTTTCCCCAACATACAGAATGTGAAAAGCTGTTAGTGCTTATCCAAGGAACAATAGAGAACTCTCCCCATAATTGCTTTAAATGACACCTTCACAAAAACAGTTTTTGCACAGAAAACCAGATAACCTGAATGGAATTTGGAGGGAAGCCATAAGAGGATCATCAGGAAGGTTGGAAAGACTTACCAAGGCAGATTGTTATGGTTTAGAGGAGCAGTAATTAAGGAAAGACACAATTATTGCATAAAGAGTAGAGGGAGATAAAGGCTGAGGAAGCAGAGCTTGTTGCAGTGGAACCAAGTTAAGGAAACAACACCCTTGGCTTATACCAGTGGTCACTTTTTTGGCACAAAGACTTAAAGGTGAGGTGGAAATATTTATGTGAAATTTGAGCAGTTTACTGAGATCCAGAGGCTTAAGATTTTACACAGATGGTGTAAAGGTGCTGTGGCATTTGTCATCCTCTGTGACAAAGGCATTATGGGGGAAAATTTTATTCAAAATCTGGTGACTTTCTGTAGGAAGTTTTATCTCTTATTTGTGAATTCATTGTTTCCTTAAGATGTTCTCTGGACTCTGCCATTTTATGAGGAAAAACATCTGGAGTTAAGGCCATGGCTCTGTCTGCTACAAAACAGTAGCTGTGTTCTTCTGGTTTTTTTTTCCCTGAAACTTTAAGCTTAGAATAAGGAATCAGTTTTTGATTTATGTGTTTATACCAAGCCTACACTTGCTGTTCAGTGGTGTTGAACTGCTGTGAGATGCAAAAGTCTTTCAGTAATTGTAAGAAAATGCTGCAAGCCTGTGCTTTCTTTAAAAGCTATTTTTCTTCAGATTATAATTTTCTGCTTGACTTACTGAGAATCTGTAGTGAACAAGCTTTTTTTCCCCTTCTGACTTCTTTAAAGGCTTAACTTTGAAAAATGCACAAAACTAGCTAGTGCCCTGGTTTTGATTTCCTTGTTTTACCTTGAAAATTACTGTAAATCTCTTCTAGTATTGTTCTGCATAAAAGATAAGTGCACATTAATAATGCAAGCTTAGAAACTTCCTGCATGCTATAAAGAATAGGAATCTATTAAGGAAACAATGGTATTGTTTTCCTTTCATATTTCTTCCCCTTTCAGTATCACCTATCATAACCCATTAGAGGCTCAAATAACAATTTTCACTCTCAATATACCTAGAGAAGCCATGTTGAAGACTGAAAAATATAATATTAAGGTTATTTTTTAGCAGAAAACAGCCAGCTTGCAAACTGTGGTTGACAATGCAAGAGTGTGTACCTGATGCTTAACCAGGCAGGGTTAGATACAGAATTAGTGCTCTGCAGGTACAATTTCAGTGAACTGTGAACCCATGGCAATATGTTGGATACTTATATCAGATTGGTTACTTTCTCATAATTGTTGAATTCATTTAAAATGAGAATTCCTGCTTATCAATGCTGTGGGAAGCTCATCTCCTCCTGAATAAGCTGATAATAACAGCAGGCTACTGAAAGGAGACTGCACCCTCCTCTTTTCCTCATGGTTCAGCACTGCAGCTTGCGGATGGAATTCTTGGCTTATGCCAAATTTGGGAAATAAAATCAATCAATAATTAAAAATCCACCATTTAAATTCACACAGGAAACTTGAAATTCTCTTGTTTCCCTTGATGGAACTCTTTCTGTACCTGTAGGTCAATTTTGCACAATTTGTGTGTGTCAAAGCGAATTTCAGATTAAAAAGCCCAACTGGTCAGTGTTAAAATTAATGTTATTTTGTACCACTAGGGCAGGTAATATCTGAATGTATTGTTATTGCAGTAGGAAGATAATTCACGTGTGTAGCAATTATGTTTCTTTCAAACACGCCACCTGGGTTGTCCCTGTGGAATTGCCATTATCTAGGTGCCAGGTATATGTTTGTGGTCTGTCCATAGATGCACACAGACCTGTGAGGAGTTATGCAAACACAGCTAATCAATTTACATGAGACAATTTTTCTTTTTATCTTTGTAGCAAATAACTTAGACATGTTTTTCACACATCAGATCTACTGCCATCTATGGTTTTTCCCAATACTGACCTATTTTCCCCCCAAGATTAAGATCCAGTGATCATTACTACTTGAAGCTTCTAGATCAAAAATAATTCTGTTCCCAGCATATGGGAAGCAGTGCATCCAAGTGTTTGTTACACTGGAAGGTTTAACCCCACAAGCAGCTGTGGACTTGCAGTATTTCCATGAATCCTGCCTGCTTTGCTGCTCAAATGCAGGTTTGGAAGCCCATCCTTTTAGAAATTAATAGTTTTAAGGATCTGACCAAGTAAACAGATTTTTGGCAGTGACAGTGATAGGAGCTGTCCCTATAAATACTCAAGTAGAAGTTAAAAAATGTGCAGAATTATTCACCAAAGAGAACAGCCCTGATGAGGTCACATCCCAATCTTGCCCCCAAAGGTGACTCTGGGACCAGCAGCGGCTTGAGCAGTTTGCCAGCTCTTTCTCAGCATCATTCATGCAGGGTTAAATGTCACAGCTCCACCCAGGACAGTGACACTCAGGGATGGAGATGAATTAGGGACGCATGCCTGGCCTTTCCATTTATTGGCTGTTCCTTCCAGGAGCCACAGCTCGACCACAAAAGCGCTGCTTGGATCTGAAACTTGGCAAATGAGTCCCCAGTCCCACGGAAATTAGTTAATGTAAACTACTAAGAGTAGAATTATTTGGCAGTTTCTAACCCTCTGGCCATCTATTAAATAAATATGCATAAACAAAACCTAAAGCACAGCAGTTCCAGATGTTTGTTTGTGCTCAGCTGGGGGGGGAGAAGGATTTGCTGTTTGAAAAGAAATTGGAGGAAATTTTTGCTTTTGGAAGTAAGAAGCGAGTTTACTGTAACTGCTCATTTTCATTCAAAGGGAACTTATTGGAGTTGGAACATTTGTTTCAGCAGGGTGGAGCTGCAGCCATGCTGGTTTAAATGCATTAAATCCTGCACAAGTTTAACTTGTGCTGGGTTCAGGACGTGACTGGAGCAGCACAAGCTGCTCCTGAAGCAGGGCTGGACTCACTTGGCTCTGTGTGTCACAGAATCACAGAGCACTCTGGGTTGGAAGGGACAATAAAGATCACCCAGTTCCAATTCTCTGCCATGGGCAGGGATGTCCAACACCAGACCAGGTTGCTCAGAGCCCCAGCTAACCTGGCCTTGGACACTTCCAGGGATGGGGAATCCGCAGCTTCTCTGGGCAACCTGTGCCAGTGCTGGGAGAAGGTGATGGAGAGCACAGAGCTGGAGGGGAGCTTGTGAGGCATGAAACCACTGGAGTGTGCATGGGAATGTATTTCTATCCAGGGAGCTGTGAATATGAGGTTTTATCTAAAATGAGTGCTCAACCTGCGGTTTAAAGCTTCATATGACCTTTGAATATCACAAACACCTCAGTCTCTCTCTCTCTCTGCTTCTGTAAACCCCATGATGCCATGCAGATTTTTCATTCTGCTTTTCCATGAACAAACCATCCCTGTGGATGGCCCTCATCCATTTACAAAACTCCTGTTTAATGATGTCTGCATAGGAGTTAAAGCCAACTGCCTTACAATCAAATCCTTGCAAAGCAAATAATAAAGCAATTTTTCATCTATAGTCTGAGTGCCAGAGAACAGACTAAAAGCAATTCCTCTATAGCTATAATACAGAAGAATTGCATTGCTATATGAAGCTTTGTAAATATCTCTCTCTATATATATGATTTCTGCTTCTGCAAACTGAAAGTTTAGGACTTTTTCAGAGGAAAGAATATCCTTTTGGCTTAGGTGTTCACTGAACATCCCATGAAATGTTTGCTTAGAATTAGGGCAGAGGAGGATGAGTTAAAGGCTTTTTAGGCAGTGGGAGACCAGGGGCTTGACTAGTGTTGAAAAACTCAGAGTTACTTTCTGTGATTATCTCTTGATGTTTGACTGGATTCCCTCTTCTGCAGGCCTGAAGCCAACTTATTACAGGTCATGAATTACAAAATGTTTGTATTACTGATGCTGCCTGGATTCAAAATACCCAGGGGTTGTATTTATTCTGTAAAGCAGTGTATTACACCAGAAAACTTTAAGCTCTACTTAAGCATTACACTACAAAAAGTCCGGCTGATTTATAACAAAAAAAAAAAAAATCAGTTACTGCATATTTTAAAAGCTAGACTATTACGGAGGAGATATAAAAAAAAAAGATACTTGTGTGAAGACCCTGGGCCTCTTAATTTTTAAACCAGGCAAGGAATACAACTTCCAGAGGAGCTGCAGGGCCAGAGCCAAGGTGTGGATTGCCATCTAGTGGGGTCTGGTCACTGGAGACAGGCACAGGAGTTTCACATTTCAGGGGATGCCTTGATTCTTTATACACTGCACAGCCCCAAATTAACTTATTTTTACTTCAACTCTCCCTCAAGCTGCCATCTGGCTGAAAGGCTGTGGGTTTCCTTCTGCAGGGGTAAAACTACATCACATTTTGGCTGGGTGTTGTGGGGCTGCTGTAGCACTGCAGGAGGAAACCTCAAATCATTGCAAAATGTGGCTGGCAGGGGTTTCACAGCAATCACCAAACCCTGCCTGGGAAGGGAGAGTGCACTGCTCTCATTGAAAGACAGGGAATGCAGGTTTCCAATGAAATACAGCATTTATTCGTTTGCAGTCGTTTTCCACAGCATACCTTTAAAAAGACCCAGCAGTGCATGCTTGAAAGGGCTCTTGCTAGAATGCAAGGAGGATTTGGACTGGTTTATCTACCCTGCCCTTGGGCAGGCTCTCCAAAAACCAGGACAGCATCTTCTGGTTGCAGAGTATTCCAGAACACTCCACAAAAGCTTTTTCTGAGGTCCCACCTGGCTGATATTCCTGTCCTGGGCGCTGAAACACAAACATGTGATAAGAGAACACCTTGGACAGCATTTGAACTTGGGGGTTTGGTAATGAAATGTTAATTATGTTACTGACTGTGACTCCACTAGGTGGCACAGAAGTACTTTTTTTGGGATAAATTTAAGCGTTGCCACTGCAAGAAAATTTCCTTAAGGAAATACAGCACGAGCTGCCTTTTCCATTCCCTTGGAGAGTCATCTGAAAGCATGAATATTGTGGGACTTTTATATCAAGTATTAATAAAAAGCCCTTAAGGTGAAAACCACTCAATCACTGGACTTGGGATTTTTAAAACCTTCTGTGATGGCTCTGCCCAAAGGGCAAAAAGCAGGAAATAAGCTGCCAGGATGAAGCATTGGACAAAATAAGGGAGCAAAGTGTGGAGTGTCTCCCTTGGTAGGGCAGGACAATGTGAATTTTCCTAGAGGAGCTCCATCAGTGCCTCATCCCAGCAGTGTGAGCCTTCCCTCAGCTTGTTGCAGGTTAGCCTTGGCACATTCCCACAGCTTTCACTCCAGCCCTGACACTGCACTGAAATGCAC
>NW_005054435.1:1627131-1631573 GCF_000277835.1 Geospiza fortis | reverse complement strand
TTTCTATGGAGCTGGATGGGCACACTGCTAAGATTGCTCTTTTTCCTATGCAGCTGCATTAAAAAAAAAAAAAAAACAAAAAAACCATCAAATCCCTCTGTACTGGAACAAATGTTTTTTCACATTTTTTAAAAAGTCTGGGGTTTTTTTTTTTTTTCATTTTTTTTCATTGAAAATCACTAACCTCAAAAACCAGATTTGTGGGGGTGTTTGGTTTAAAATGGAAAAGCCTTCAGATTCTGTGCTCTGTGCAGAACAGGAATTTTGATTGGATGGCAACAAACTCCAGCCAGCTCTGTGCAATCCCCTAAGCTCTTAATCAAGTGACAGGCCATTCTAGACTTTGGGGTAGAGTTTCCTATGACAGACAAAGCACTCAATTAATTTTGTCATTTCCCTCTGCTCTTGAATTTCCCTGTCTCAGACTTGCCCATACCCAGATTTTCATGGTCTCTGCATCCCTGTCACTTTCCTGTGGCTCCAGCTTTTGCTAAGCAGAGGTCACTGGTTCCAGCTGCCAAATGCCACGGGAGGTTGCTAACTAGTAATTATTTGTGTTGGTTCTCACACTTTGGCAAAGCTCCTTGGCAGGTCCTGGTAACCCAATCCTGCACTTGGGTTATTGCTGGGAGAGAGTGGAAGCTGCCCACAGCCACCCTTGCTGTAAGTGTGACATATATTGAGTCCTACTGAAAGACTTGGACTGAAACCAGTGACTTTTTGTTCATTTACAGTTTTCTGCTCAAATCACATTTCAGCAAAGGAGTGAAAGTTATAAACTTAGATACAGATGTCTGTCAGCCTCAGTGGTTGCCTGTGGTCATCTTTAAATAATGGTACTATTTTAATTCCTGTGTTTATGTATTGGATGTTGAGTGCTCCAAAGACTTGAATGTGGCCAGCTTTTCTCCAAAGAGTTAGGGTGCTTGTTTCTTAAAATGCTGCCTCTCCCTATTAAAAATAATAATTATATGTATTTCAGTCAAATATTCAGTCTGCATCTCCAAGGATTTTAGAGTGATATTGCCTGAGTTATCCCAGTTAAGGGGGAACTGAGCTGTGAGGTCTGAGGAGCTGAACAGCAGAAAGTGAAGCACAGTTGGATGCTCAAACCCAAACTATGGCTGCAATGCAGTTGGTATCTGTTGTGATTGAGGCACTTCTTACTATCATGAAAAGAATGATTCCTGTGAAATAGCTCTGAAGAGGCAGAGAAATGCTTCATTTCCCAAGTCTGGGGTTTTGGTGCTCCCTTCCCCTTGCCAAAAGGATTGGTGCTTGCCCAAGAAACTCAGGCCAGCTCTGGTGCCCCACTTTAACAGGGACCTGCAGGTGCAATCCCTTCCTACCTGTCTGGAAGTGTTTTCCCTCACTCAGTGCTGTATCCATCAGTCACATGCACATGATGCCCATGGAGCAGGCTTGTCTTCTCCTTTTTTATGTTATCTGAGAGATAAGCAGCTGTGTGTATCTGAGCACATTAAAAGCGTGTTCCAAGAAATGCATGCTTAACAGCATTAGTGTTTTAATTAGGCAGCCACCTTTTGAAGTTTTATGGCACTCACGTGTCCTTGTGCATGTGTTTGGATATTTAGCAATACCTCTCAGTTATGTAATGCATCTTCTTTTGTAGGTGACATTTAAGAAATAACAAAATCATAAATATTAGGGTGACTTCAGATGGAAAAAATTTTCAGCTCATTTCTTTGGCACGGTCTGTCCTGCCTCATGCTCCTCAAGCTTTATTGTATTTTATTGTTGTGCCTGCCTTTTGCACCATATAGTTTCAGCTGTTTCAGAGACTGCTTTCCCCCAGATGAAAACCAGCAGCTGTCTGATGGCAAGCACAGTGGTGCATACACACTGAGAACGTTTCATTCACATAACATGGTTTTTGGCTAAACTCTTTTTGAAGCCATTGAAAACATCCTGTTCCATGTTGGGATATAAGGTGTAGTAGCTGTGCCCTGGTGCAGAGCAGGAGGGGTCCTGCTGGTGCCTTGGGAGCTGATGGATCTGGGTCAGCTTCTCCTGTCTGTGTTTTGCTGCTGGGGAAAAAGCTTTCCCCAAGTTCAGTATGGCAGCAGTGCAACAGAACAAACCCCTGACCCCATCTGTAGCCATCCCCTGAATTTGGGGGTGTTCAGGTACATCCCACAGGTGACAGGTGAGTGGCTTTGCCTCCCTGAGGGCATTTCTTGGTGGCAGATTTAAGGCAGACTGCCAGTGGGAGGTAGCTGAAGGCAGGGCATCTAATTACAGGCTTTCCCCTTTCCAGGGTAACCCTGTGTCACACATAAACCTGTCAAAATTCCTCACAGACAGGAAATATGATGGAAAGTCAAGCTGACCTCTCTTTAGGGTTTGTAGGTAAATTTCTGCTTTCCTTTCTTCTACTTCTGCTGGGCTTTAAGCACCTTGAAATATACGTTTGGCAGAAAATTGTGTGCTGCTGTAAATACCAACAGGGCAAATGAAAATGCCATGTCAAGGAGGATTCCAACACAAAGGAAATATTTCATATTGCCCTGGTGGTGCCAATAAGTCCCTGTATACAATAAGGCTAGAAAGCAGTTTTCAGCTCATGCCATGCTCTGATTCAACACTGAGCATCTCAACTCCAAAAGACTGAAAGCCTCCTAGATTTAACTCCTCTGAAACAGCTTCATTTCTCCCTGGAGTCAGATGGAGGGACTAATGTAATCAACAGTTAGTTCAGGAGGTAGGAGCAGGTAAGATCCCTCAGGTTTTTGGGACCTGCAGGGCAGGGCTGAGCCAGTGAGATGCCGACCCAAGGACAGGAAACCATAAATAGGCTCCTGGGGGGAACTAGAATTAGGAATTAGGTTAAAGCAGCATCAATTAGAGATGGAAACCTGAGAAAATACTGCAGTGCAACAGTCCTAGAAAGGGGGGGGTTGGATTTTTTTCCTCATATCTATAAAAAGGACAGTCCAGCTGGGCAGGTGCCCCAAGATGATGCCAAATACCAGTCCCCTTGCCCAGTGGCCATGAACACATCCCCAAGAGACAACATGTGCTCCTCAAATCCAGTTACCACACATCCAGACTGGGGAAGCAGAGGGGATGATATTTTTCATGGAAATCTCTCAGTATCTATACTGGGGTTCTTCTGATGGTCTCACAAGAGCAGCATGGAACTGCTGATGTGTTTTCTCCCAGAAGAGCACAGCTTGAAGTGTAAACTGGGAGTTCCTCATTCATTACAAAACTTGCTTCAGGACATGGGATACCATCTCCTCTGCATAGGTGTGAGAATAGGAAGGGATCAGGAAGGAACCAGTGAAATCCAAGGGCTAAAAATAACTATATGGATTTTCTCTCACTAGACTTTAAAGCTTTGATCTCTTTTTGCCTTTGCTTCAGCAGAAGGGAGAGATCCAGCATAGCTGTTGATATTTACCTATAAGCCTTACATGAATCTCTCTAAATTTTCTGTGTGTTAGCAATAAATAAAAACAGGATACAAATTTTAGCATCTCATAGCTCGTGTGCCTTCTTGTGGTTTTCAATAGAGCAAATATTCCTCACTTTGGGAAATCCAGTAAGAGACTTTAAGCACTTCCTTGCATCAGTTACTCTGAAATGACAGCTTCTCACTTGGTATCGTGTGATTGTGACACCTGATCTTGACCCAAAGCAGAAATAGGAATAATGAAAAAGAAAATATTCACTTGGCCACAGCATTAGAAACCAACCTCTTTGTGGGTCAGTCCCTCATTTTGAGAGGGAGCTGTGCTTGAACACTCACCTCAGCAACGCAGGCTGAAGTCATTCTGATGTTGTCAAAAGGAAAATAGCCTTTATCTAATGTCTCTGTGATTTGTTTTAGTCCCCAGGAAGCTGTTTATACTATTTCCTCCCAGCTTCATTAATTAGTCACATAGCGAACTTTTAAAGGAGATGTGAATGTGCTATGTTCATTAATGGCTCGAATTTATGGTGTAGGATTTGGGAAATTATCTTCAGTTGAAATAATGCTGCATTGTCCCATATGAAGCAAATTAATATCTTGTGTTAGTAGAACAAAGTTTGTAGAAACTTGCTGTTTTCATCATGTTATATCCTGAGCAGAAGCTATCATTTATTAAAGTGAAGTCCTTAGGCAGGTACACAGAGTGGAGAAAGTAATTACTCAAAAAAAAAAAAAACACAAAGTTGGTCAGTCGAGTTTCTGTACATTACAAATGGCTAGAATTTGGTTAATGGCAGCATGGTGGCAACCTCTTAATTTGTTTTGACGCCATTCTGCAGGTGCTGAGGGTTCTTTTCTGGCAAAATGAAAGTCCTTTGATGTTAAAAATTGTGTTAAGACATTCAACTTTTACCCCCACCCCATTTTTGGTAATTTAATCATCCATTGAAGCAGATCATTTCACTGAAGGGCTCCAGCCTGCTCACAGCGCTTTGGGGATTTTTCT
>NW_005054435.1:1610637-1627093 GCF_000277835.1 Geospiza fortis | reverse complement strand
CCATCAACTTCAGCACAGCAGGTGGTATTAAAACTACCTGAGTGCTGTGCTCTAGCCATTGTGTAAGAAAGCTGCCAGGGAAATGCAGAACGGTGCAGCTCCCTCCCTCACCTGGAGTCACAAACCAACACACACAGCATCAAAACCTGCTCTGAAGTGCACTAATCAGTGGCTGGCTTTTGAGAAGATGAGCACTGGAGGATGTAGTCAAGATTTCATTCTTAGAGGTGTTAAAATGTGCTCTGAAGCACAGTAGTAAGCAGCCTTCTTTTGAGAAGACAAGCATCAGAGAGGATCCAGTCAAGATTGAATTCTTAAAAGTGGTGCTCTTAGGCCCCCCAGTTTTGACCTTTCAGCCATAATTCTGAAATCTCAGATTGCCCTCATGGCCAGGGTGGGTTCTCTCTTGGATGTGGTCCCCAGCAAGGGCTCTGCAGGTGGGTGCTGAGGAGCACCATGCTGACCTCTGGCTCACACGGCCTCACCCTCCCCGCCACAGCACCTCCCCAGTGGGAGATGGAGATTTATGGGGTTTATTTGCTGCTGTCACTTACCTCTGATTTGTGAACAAGCTGGAATGAGCCTCGGGGAGAGGGTGGGGAGGGGACAGAGGGGTGCTGGAGAGAAAGGTTTCGTACCTCCCCCTGCTCTGAGGGGCTGAACGCGTGATCTGCCGCTGGAGTTCTGTAATTCCTGCCTCACCTGGCCAGCTGGGGGAAGGAAAACTGCAAACTGATGGCAGCCTTGAAACAGGCACTTGTAGAGTTTTGGGGCTGTCAGGGTTGTTTTAACTACCTGCAGGTAGAAATCCTGAGGAAGGGGAGGGTATGAGGAAGGAGCAGTTGGAGCCTCTGGTGAGCGATGATTGAAGTGCTATGAGAAGGGAGCTCTTCGTGAGACAAACAATGCCAGAGCCTTTCTTTTTACACAAACTCAAAATGAAACTGGAAAATAATTTATTTTCTTCTTTCTGGTGACTTACTTGAAGTTTGCAGGCTCTGCATTTGGATGGGCCATGTAAGCATTGCTCTATCAAGTATCTGAGGAGAGCCCCTGCTCATTTCTCCATGGGATGCCCCAAGGATTCCCAGGTGCTTCTCCACATCTTTGCTCCTCTAGGTGTGAGCCTGGCCACCATCCCTTGCAGCATCCCAAAACCCTTCAGGTGTGTGTGCCACAGCCCCAGGAAGGTGTGGGGAGAATCCAGCTGTTCCTGCTGTGCCTGGGGTGCAAAGTGTGGGTAACTGCACACGAGGGAACCCTGGGCAGATTAAATCAGTGGTTGCAGCAGGATTTGAGGTTCTGGCATTCAATAAAGCTCTGCCAGAGCTGGATATGTGGCTGAGCTTCATTGGTGAGGAACCAAAGGGATGTGCTGAGTGATGTGCTATCTTTTTAATCATGTTAGTCCACATGAGACTTGGACAGAGCTATTTATTACCCATCCTGTTCTCATAACTGAGGTTTCCAGCTCAAGCTGAGGGACAGGAGATGCCAAGCTTCTCTCTGGTTTCTCCTTTTTCTTCCAACTTTGGCTTGAAGAAGCTGCTAATAACACTCAAAAAATCAGTACTACTCCTCAGAAATTTACCATGCTGGCAGTTCCTGTAAAACAGACAAAATTATTAGTTTTTCCTAGGATCAGGTCTGAGAGGCTTGGAGCATGTTAAGATTTTTGCTGTCTATCTTGCAGACCAATATGCAGTTTATTTTCTAAAACTTTCTTGCAACTTGAGGGTAAGATTTTCGTTGCTTAATTTGCCAAAAATTTGTAGCGGTCTTTTTCATACTCACCTCACAGTATGATTTCTGAACTGAAACTGAGGAGTTTCATCACAAACTTCTGAGGAAATTTGAAAAGAAAATTATGATGGTAAATGTCAGTGCTCTCATGAGCTTTATAGCCAAATAATACAAATAATAAAATACACTTTAGTTTATCTACAGCTATTTGTGACTCAGGAAAGCTTTGGCATTTCCAGGTGTGCAGGATTTGATGGAAAAGCTGGCACAACTGTGGTGACAGCAAACATCTCACTGTACTTAGGTGACCACAATCTCATCTTACTGTGAGGCATTATCAGAAGTATGGTGTGTAAACAAGGGATCAAAGTGCACCCAGCATTCCCAGGCTGGGGAATAGGAAATGCCTGCTCTCTCCCATTTCAAATGAACTCCTCTAGACAAAAAAGTTGCAATTATCCAGGCAGCTCTAAGGAGATGAGTGAGCAGCTGCTTTAGAAGCAGCACTGGTGTTAAGCATACACAGTTCAGGTGTTGCCTTCTGGCAGTTTTTGCGTGTTCTTTAATATTAATCTTTGTAATTTAATAGGCATAAATAGAGATCATAATTACCTTAAACAAAAATGCTTTTAAAGTTTTGTCTGGCACATTATTTTGGGCTTTTTTTCTTCCTTTCAAACTGCAAAGCATCCAGGCAGGATGGGAAACACAATACTCGGTGTCTTATATTGGGTAGTAGCATTTCCCTGCTGAGGTGATGGCCAAAACTTGGAGAACTTCCACAAAACTTGGGTATTTTGGTTATTTTAGGGATAGCCTGAGTTCAGACTGTTTGGGAACCATGTCTGACATTAAGCAGCATCTGTAGGTGTTTTATGGAGTGGTCCACTGGGATCTGGGGGAACTCTGGAGGTACAGTCTGCCTTAAACTGGAGGTATAGTGTGTTTTAGCTTGCTAATTCATAAATAACCACCTGAGCAAATGGGAATGAGGGGAAACTGTTGCCTAAACCTGGAAGCAAAACATCCCTTCTCCACCTGATTCTGATGTGCCCAAGCTCCCTTTGGATAGACCAGCCTGTCTTGAGGGGGCTTTCCAAGACAATTTAAGACCCAACCTTTCTCTTGAGACAGTTGGGGTTTTCACGTGCTCCTAAAATCCTTTATTTTTTCCCCTCTGCTGCTGCTTCTAACAGCTGAGGGGTGTGGAGGAAGCTCCAGGAGGCATCATAAACAGAACAAAACACCCAAAATGGGGCCAAGTCCCTTTCTCCTTTCCTCTTCTTTTCCTCCTGACAGTGATAGCAACTCTTCAGAAGGAAAAACTTGCATCCAAATTGTCCCTTCTTCCCTGACTTTTGGGATTTCCTTTTCACAGCTGGCCAAAGTTTGGGGTTTATTTTTTCCACTGTTGCACTTGATTTGAGAGGAGAGAAATGCATCACAAAGCTTGAGAGCCCAGGGCAGGGTTGGTACTTCCCCCTCTCACCTTCCTGCATCTCTGAACCTTCCCTCTCCCTCAGATGTTTGGGGAGCAGCTCAGGCCAAAAGGAAGAAAGGAGAAGCGTGGGTTTAATTTGACTTATTGTTTATGGTAGATTGCCTAATTTTAGGTGAATGGCCATTTGTTATATTACCCGATCTGCATTTTGATATTGTAATTTGAATTAGGGGAGTCCTCCAGTGCCAAGATTAGCATCGTAAAATGAAATAAAATAAATAAAAAAGGGTTAAAAAAACAATCAGCCAGCCCAATTAAAATTGTGGCTGTCTGGAGCCATGGAAAAATGTAGCATAAACAGAGCTGCAAGATTTGCAGGGTGGAGCTGGCATTGGCAGCAGAGTGCAGGTATATACCTGTCTCCCTGATTTGGCCCAAACAACTGCCAGCGTGCTCTTTTTTGGGGATCAGAGAACAAAAGTGAGGCAAACACCAGTTCCAAGAGGACAAGTACCTGTTCAAACATTCCCCCCTTTCCTGGAACCTCTCTCATCTAAAGGACTCTCAGCTCCCATGCTTATCGGTTCATTGTCCTGCTCTCTGGCAATTCGGGATCCACTTCACCCCTTGCAAGCTCACATCACTGCTGAGCCAAACTGACAAGATAAACTCAGTGCTTAAAATTCCATTTCCAGGAATAGAAATGTACCCCATCCTGTCATTTTTTTAAACTTTTTTTTGAAGTTATACAAAACACCATCATATTAGATTAAGCCTGGAAGGCACAAATTTAGAGGGTGAAACCTGTGTTTCTGAACAGAATGACAGCCTCTACTTTTCACACTGTAGAATTTTCTTTTGACTTTGGCACTCAGATTTCTTCTTTCTTTACAAGTTTACTTTTTTTCTTTTTTCTTTGTCTGTTATTTTGTGTAATCAAGCCTTGAATTAGTAAATCACTTAAACATGCTGTAAGCTTATACTGGGGTTCTCTTGAAATCAGTGAGTATTAGGTTTTGTTCAAGAGCTTCATTAAATCCAAATCTTTGCCTTTCAGTCTCATTTTGGTGGGATTTTGCACCTAGTTCAGTTCCTAGAGTTTGTGTCAGTACAGTTATGCCAAGTTTGCTCACTGGCAGTGATTTCTTCTGGGATACTTTCAGAAAACAAAAGAAAAAAGGAAATGATCCTCAGACAAGAAGAAATTCCATTGGCATTCAGATTCCTGGATGGCCACACTGGCTCAGCTGGACACAAAGCTGATTTATAATGTGGTGAAGCACCCCAGGCTCTGAACTGTGTGAAAAGCAGCTGCTGTGAGATGTCCTTCCTGTCCTGTTGGGATGGCAGCAAGACAGCTCTTAGCACAAAATGTGTTGTGTGCAGGTCCTTAACCAGCTTGCAGAGGGCAGTGGTGTGTTTTGGTCCAAACATGCCAAAATCAGCAAAGATCTGGAGATCCCCTGTGTCTGGAGCAGTGTTGGAGGCTTGTGGAGAGGGCAAACTGAGGCTCAACCACTTCTTGATAAATGTGTGATCCAGCAGAATTTTGGATCAGTTTGAGCGACTGAGCATCATCAAAGCTCAGCATTTGTCACTCCCTTTCCAAAATGCCTTCCTCATGCTCCCCTTTATCACTCTTCTCTGCATTGCCCTGGAAAAAAAGGAGTGCTTGTAAAAGAAAGACATAATTCTCTTTCTTCTCATTTGAATTCTCTGTACAAACCAAGTCAGCAAACACACAAACTCTCCTAGAAAAAGTCTTTCATGTAGGTAACAGTGGACTTTTTTTTTTTCTTTTTAAGAGGGCAGTCTGCCAGAGGGTGTCCAATATAAGCTTTTGTAGACAGCAGTTTTTCTACACAGAGCTGAGTTGACAGCTTTCCTCCTGGGATAATCACAATCTTCATTCTTCTGGGACAAAATTGCTTCTGACAGTATAAAACCCAGGACATCTTTGATGTAAAATCTGACTAGAACACATGAATGGTGAGCCTACAGAGCCATCCTATTCAAGAGAAAATATTAGTAGTGGAGGCAAGATCAGAGGTGCCAGCTGAATTAATCAAACTGGTAAAATGTGAGGAAGTATCAGTCCATAAAGCTGCCCCATAAATCCGAGTGCACAGCGTTGGAAGGGAAGTGCCTCTGGACACTGAGCTGGGTGTCAGACTGGGGCAGGGTGCCCTGGGAGTGCAGTCCTGCCCTGTCTGGCTCTCAGTGCTCACGGTCACAGTGCCATGTGCAGTGCTGGGTTGTTCTGCCTCCCTCTTCCCTTCTTCCCCTTGTTTGCAATGGGGAGCTGCTGCCTCAGGTTGTGGGGGTGAAGCTGGCACGGTTGTCTCTGTTCCCTCAGGATGACAAAGGAGTTGCTGGGCACCATGTGCCCCCAAAAATCAGCCAATTTGAGCTTGTAAAGGTTATTATGGTATTTTTCCAGGGAGAGACAGAGCATCAAGATGAGCAGCCAATTTTCTGCAGAGAAATTTAAATAAAATTAACCAATGCTGCAGTGTTTTTTCATTAGATTTTAAAAACCACAGGAGGGGGTTCTTTTTTTTTTTTTTTTTTCCAAAGCTCAGGATGTTTTGGGATAAACAAAGGTGCAGTTAAACAAAGGTGCAGTTAAACAAAGGTGCAGTTAAACAAAATACTGATTGTGGCACATAGCCCAGGAATATCAATATCCTGCTAAGCCTGGCTTTGAGCATCGTTTGCTTTTGCAAAGATGTGGAGGTTGAGCAGAGCATTGAAAACCAGATAGGCAAAAGGAGATGTTTCTGTTCCTGGAGACTTTAAGCAGGCAGAAGGCTGGAGCTGGCGAGAGGGCAGGGAATGTTGAGTTTGCAGGACCCGTGTGTCCAGGCGAGTCAGCAGGTGGCACCAGCGCCCCATCCATCCTTCCATCCATCCCTGCATCCATCTCCCGGCAGCGCCGCTTCCCAGCCCGCCGGGTTTGGAAAATATCCTGTTTGTTTTCCTTTTTAGCTCGTGTGTAGTGTCACCCAAATGCCAGACATTTTATCTAAGAACAAAACTCAAGCAACTGCTTCCAGTTTGGGCTGTGTCCCTCCACCTGAAGTGAGGAACAGTAAGGTCTCTCCTTTCTGTGCCCCTGACAGCACAGATCCAACAGCCTGCAAGCTCCTAAAAAAAAAAAAGTTTTAGGTGATTTTCCATCTTGTTTTGTTGTCACATTCACCTTCCCTAAGTATTCCTGCAAGAGCCCTCTAGAAAGGAAATGGAGTTGAGCCTGGAGAAGACAGAGGACTTCACCAATGAATCCAAGAATCTGCTGGGAGGTGCCAAGAGGGTGGACAGGCCCTCTCAGTGGTTGCAGGGCAATAGGACAGGGGGCAGGGCAAGAAACTGCACAGCAAGTTCCACCTGAACATGAGGGAGAACTTTACTGAGCAGTGACCAAGTGCTGGAGCAGAGAGGATGTGGAGTCTCCTTCCCCAAAGATATTCAAAAGTGGATGATTCACAGGGAAATCAGCAGGACTAGGTGACCTCCTAGCCAGGCAATCTGTGAGATGGAGGAAAAGCCAGCAGAACTAGCACAGACTGGCCAGGCACACACAGATACCCCTATTTCCTGCAAATATTTCTGTAGCAGGTCTCAAAGTCCTGCTGATTTCCCTGTGAATCATCCGCTCCTCGAGCTCATTCAGTGCCTTGCTCCCTTCTTTGCCCTTCCAGAGGCTCCCTGTTCTCCGCACTCAGCGAGTACAAAGCAGGCCCTGTGTCTGTGGCTCAGCCCAGCGAGTAATTCCATCCCCATTCAGCAGAACACTTAGCCACATGCTTACCTTTAATTATGTGCTTAAACCAAAGACGTGTGAACTTGTGCTCTGGTCTCAGGCTGGACAGCGCAGAGCTTAATGAGATGCTTAAAGTTAAATAAGTACTCGGTGATTTCCTGGATCAGGACCTACCTAAATAGAAGATTACCCCACCTGATATTTAAAATTAGATTATGTTTAATTTGGAAGTCAGGGCACTTCCTTGAAGTCACATTGATTTGCCATAAACAGTTCTTGGAGGCAATGCCCCTGGGCTCTAATCCAGGCCCCTTTCATCAGGCTCCTGCTGATGTCAGTGGATTACATTTGGTCCTGGGTCCCTGCAGAGGACAGGGAAGGAAGCAGACACTGGGGTCACACCCTGTCAATTTACCCCCTTGGGTGACTCTGGTGAGAGCCCCGGGTGAAGGCTCAGCAGCCTCTTTTCCCAGAGCTGGCACAAGACTGCAGGGTGGGAGCCAGGCTACTGCGGACCATGCTCATCCCCATCTCCCCTCTTTCACCCCCACAGCCCAAACAAAGTCATGGAGCCCAGAAGATGAATTAAAGGATGCCCATTTTGCTCATGCAAAGTGTGTGGGTCTGCTGTGTGATGCTTTTGCTGTTGGGATGAGGCAGGGCTGACTTATTGCCCACAAACTTAAAAACAGGATGGTGACTCCATCACCACACAGCTTTTGAAGAGCTTTTAGCTCTGTTTTCTTTAAAGGGGTGAAATGGATAAATCAACAAATAAACTTAATTAGAACAGGGTAATAAATTTGTGTGGATTTACGTGCCTCTGGATAGTAATATATCTTCTCACTTCTGCAGGGGAAAAAAGGAAAAAATATGAGTTTGTTTTGGACATAAGTATCTGAACGGGATACTGGAACCATCTTAAAACACACTTCAGTGCAGCTAAGAGAGGAATTCACACATAATCCTGTGCCCAGATGTTAGGGTTTTCTTCTTCACACAAGACATCTATCATCAGAAAGGGGAAGCTGTCTCATTTAATTTGCATTCCAGGTTACTAAGGAATTCTGTAGTTTGTTGCAGTAAGCCTGGGCAGTGTTTTGCTTAGCTACAGAAGCCAGAGGCAGATTGTATAATTTCCATTTCCTGATTATATGGCAATCATAAGTGAAAGGGCAAAGCTTGGACTGTTTACTACTGGATGTGGAGTTTAAAGGACTGTTTGTAAAGTAGGGTTGTGAAGAGAGAGGGCTCCCTAAAATCAGCCTGCTCCTACCTCCTGTCCTGGTATTATCTTGAAGGATCCCCTCATTTAAATCTCCAGTTTGTCACATAACAAGTTTGAAACTTTGTACCTTTATTTTATTAACCTGCATATGTTTGTGGTGTGTTTTAGATTGCAGCTGGTGCCTGATGCAATTCGGTTCTTATCTTCACCTTGCAGCTCTGACACATCAGAGTAGAGCAGAAGTTTTTCTCTGGGCCTAATCCCTGCAATGTCCCAGGAATAAATCTCCTGGGATCTCTCTTGTGACAGATCTGGTGTGCTCTCTGACATCTGTGGCAGTGCCAGCTACACCACACCCTTTTCCTTGCCTCTTTCCCCTGTGGCCCATTCCTTAGTTTTCTGCCCTTTTTGAGCTTTGCCTCTCCTTTCCTCTATCGATTTCCAGGGATTTTGCAAAATCCAAAAGGTGGCTGGCAGCACCCAGGCTGAGGCATGGGGGGAGAGAGGAGCTGGATGGGCACGTCCAAACAACCCTCAGCTCTGAAAATGCTTAATGCAGGGGCTGGATCCAAACATCATGGCTCAGGCCATAAAGAATGAGAGAGAGGAATTAAAAACCCCGTTCCTTCAGCTGACCAAGATGTGAGGATATTTCATAATCATGACAAAGAGGGAGCAGTGGGGCCAAGCTACTCTTGGCTGTTCCTTATCCCTGTGAGTAGCACAGAAGGACCCAGCTCAGATGGGATGAGTACATCCCAGGTTGCAAGGCAAGTGCAGGTGTCCCCTCCTGAGAGGAGCTCCTGGCAGCTGCAGGCTGCATGCTGTTTACCACGGAGCTGCAGCAGCTCCAGGAGGGAGCAGAGTGTGCTCCTGCCCCTCAGCATCCCCCAGCAGCACGGCAGGGCAAGGCAGTCCTGCTCTCCTCGTGCTCCCTGTTTTACACACTTGCTCTGGCAGTGCTGGCTTGTGGGGTGCTGGAGGAGGTGAGTGTAATGGGGCACCCCAGCAGGTGCCAGCAGCAGGGCTGTCCCAAGAGACACTGTCACAGAGCTTGCCCGAGCCAGCCTGGCTGCCCACAGCCCTGCTAGTGATGCTCTGTGCTGGTGCTGGCACCTCCCCTCCCTTCCCCTCCCGGCTTTGCCATTGTGACTCCTGTGCTCTGTATGGAAGAAGGTTCTGTTTCTTGTTCTTTTGCAACACTAGTAGCACTCGGTTTAAATTTAATTTTCTTCTTTTCAACAAGCATTTTTTGGCAGTGCCTTCTTTGCCCTTCAGCTGTTTTAAATGTTTATTTCTCATTTTGCACATGTTTGACAAAGACAGCACTTACACAATTCCTCTCTGAATAATTCCCTTTCTCCCTAGAGCCAATAAAGTGATTATAAAATGAGACACTGCACTCTTTATGTTAGGCAGTGAGGTTGCCCATCTTATTTCTCTGCTCTACAAGGGCAGAGCTGGGATATGAGACCTCAAACCCCATGTGCTGCTCCAGCTCCTCCCAAACACCACCATTTTTCCAGAGGTACAAACTCAGCTTTGGGGGGTTGGGAAGAAACTGAAGCACAGGACCTGAACTGTCATTTGAAAGTCCAAACTCGCCTTTCTTCCCACTCTCTAGGGCTTTGGGGTGGGATTAAATAGCATGTGCCCACCAAAACTGGGGCCCCTCCTGAGGCAGTCACACTTTCCAGCACAGTGAGGAGAGTGGGCATTAATGAGAGTGATTTATCAGGGAGATAAGTTGTCTCAAGACTTAGTTACTTTCAGACAGCATAAGCCACTTTGCACATGGGCAAACTGAGAAAAGTGTCAGCCTTCCATTTTATCTCATCCACACAAGTCACCACCGGCTAAATGGCCAAGTATTTTCTTAATTTTCTGTATTATTTCTATTTAATCCACTGATTACTCAAAGAAAATTGGTCTGGATAAAAAAACCTGCTGTACAGTAAAAGGGCTTTTAACAGTGAAAATCTGTGTCAGTATTTGGGGTAAAATAATCTCAATATTAGCTCTAAGCGTAACCCAAGATTAAAACTGATCTAGAAGGAGAAAATGGTGGAGTAATAGAATGGTTTGGAATAGATTTAATTCACTCTAATGCTTTGTAAATTTGGCAAAATCATTCTGGTTTGGAATTTTAGCCTGAACCAATAGCTCACACTACAATAAACAGCTACTGTTTTTTTCCTGTCTGCAATTTGAGTTGGATGCATCCACCATTTTAAGTACTTTAATTTCTTTGGAGGGAAAAATCTTGTCACCAGCCATGAATACTCGAAAATTGCAGCTGCCTTGTTTGCCACATTACAAATAGAGGCTGAAATCCTGCATTGGCAAAACTCTCCCAAATTTCACTAGGCCCAGGTTTTCCCTCACGGGATACTTTGGTTCTTCCACCATCTATCTGGCTAATTGCTGTAATGAGATTTGCAAAGGGCAAGCTTGAAAGTCAGCTGTGAAGTCCAAAGTGAGCTATTGCCTCAAATTCACTTTCCATGAGCATTCTCACAGAGAAGGCAGGAGTGCTGAAATGTACAGGGAAAATGAACAAAACAGACCTGCAAACATCATTAAGTCAAAACTCAGTTTAGGGATCAAGTTCCCTTGCAAAGAAAGATCTTTTTCTTTTAATATTATTTCAGCTCTGTGAATTTCATACCTCAAAACTGCCTGTGAAAAAAAGAAAAATTAAAGCCAGAGAAATGGGAAAATGTATGGGTGATGTGACAGAGTCTGCCAGGTGTTCCACACACGTGAGAAAATGAGCTGGGAGCACTTCCCTCTCCAGATGTGCTGCTGGACAGAGATGGGCAGCACCCCTGGAGCTCTCCCTGTCCTGTTCTCCTCCATGCCCTACATCCATGGGCACTGCACACCCAGTGAGTTCTGGTGCCAAGGCTGTAGCTGCATGGAGTCCAGGAATGATGATTTTTGCAAACCAAACTGAACACACCTTGGTTTTTAGGGCAGATATTCAGGATATTATCTGCTTCTCTTGCTTCAAAGCACTTTGACATTGGCTCCCTTCTCTTACCCCACTCTTAGCCCAGTTTTTTTTTCCAATGGGCATTAGGATTCCTCCTTCAAAATCTGTGGAAATGTTATGAAAAAATAAATGTAGGTAACTTGTGGCTGGGCTTCTGGGGACAACCTTTAGGTGCTGAAAGTAAAACAGCTCTGGAATAACATGCTAAGGAGAGCAAGTAGAAAATGTTGCCACTTGGGCCCCTGATAAATCAGTTGGACAAACCATGTGGAAGGAAACACTCCCACCCTGGCATTGCCCCCAGGCTGTGAAAACATCTGATTGTCTGTATAAGCAAAATGTTTCCTGATGGTGCAGTATTCACTTTTTATTTATACCCAGACTTTCCTCTTCAAAACACGTAAGGATATTAATGCCTAATGCCCATTCAATTCCAGTAATTAAGTTTTGGCCTATGTACAATTTAGGTAGAGTTATGTTTTAAAGTGCATCACAAATATCAACTCAGACAATGTTCATAGTGAAAAGTGGAAAGTGTCTGAAACTCCCCAGGTTTCTTCTTCACCTGAAACAAGTGATGGGCTAGACAGGGACTTGCACAGAAATGTTGTCCAAGAGGTCTTTGCCACCAAAGAGTTTAATATGAAAATATTTTGCTATCTGTGCGCAGCAGTTTCTGCATTTCTGAAAGCAAACCACACTTTTGTGTAAGAATTTGCAGCTGAAAAATACATTCTGTGTGAATTCAGCTTCCTCAGTCTTATTGTCAGAAAATCTTAGTTATGAAACTGTAGGATTTGTGACACTTGTAATTTTCTCTTGGCAACTTTCTGCAGCTGTTTGTGGTAAACTGTCCTGAAACCATTGCTTCTTTTAAGTTTAATAAGGTTGATGAGCAGCCTTGTTTTCTTTGCATTTGCACACCAGCAGACCAGCTATGTTCTTCACTATTACATGGATTTTCCATCTGCCCTCACAAGTTTTGGTAATGTTAGGTTATGGTTTTCATATTCCTCTTTTTTTTTCTTTTTTTTCTTTTTCTTTTTTTTTTTTTTTACAAGCTGTTCTTCTGGGTAGGCATGGCAGGTGCAAGATGGTTATTCAATTGAAATTCTAGAATACATATATATATTCTTAATTTTCGAGTTCTCCATCATTCTCTTTCCACTGCCTCACTGTAGCTCTGTAATTGATTTTCCTGTCAGGTCCATCACTGCCTTGGACTTCCAGAAGTCACATTTGCTCCTGACTCTCTTTTGCACAGCCATCAACTTCATCAAAGACAGCGCCCATGCTGTCTTACCTGGTTGTATGTGCTGGAACAGCTCTGAGGTGTTTATTCAGGGGTGTTAGGAATTGGTTTTGCAATCATGACTTGGCAAAAAGCAAACCAGGAAAGGGGGTGCCCAGATCAGAATGAGTCTGCCAGGCTCATTTTCCCCTTGCTTTTAGTGCTGGATTTATTTTGTCAGCCTCTCAAGAAAGTGGAACATACAGATGTTTGATAGTTAGCTGGAAACAAATTCATTTACATTCCTGAGGTGAAAAGACTATCAAACAAAGTCTCTTTCACTTCTTACCTTCTGTTGGCCAAACCTGAGTCTGATCAAGGAAGCCCTGTGGTCCAAGGCTTGATTTGAAGGTTATAAGGAAAGCCTGAATGTTTAATTGGAATAAAATACCATAGCTCTGTGGCTCTAAATGGTTTTGTTTTGAACAGACAGCAGAGCTGAGCAGGAGTCCCTGTGTTTCCAGCAGGACACTTGCTGGGAAGGCAGAGGGGGCTTATGGCGTGCTGCAAAATCCTCTGGGCTGTAGGGACAGCTGAGCTGCCATTCTGTGCATCCCAAATAAAGTGCTCAGCACTCCTTTGCTTATTTATAACCTGAGTCCTGTGTCAGGATATGGAACTGGAGCTGGTTCCCAGGCAGAAATGGTCCTGGGGGAGGTAGGAAAGAGAAAAAGATGCTCCTACAGGAAGGAGGTCTTGCTCAAGGTCAAGCTCCTTCAAACTGGTAGTGAAATGTTCAATCCCATTAATTCTTGCTCACAGTTCTAAAATAAAATAATTCATTGTTTGCTTCCTAGGCCAGGGCCAAGTTGCATGTTAAAATTGATAATAGTAAATCATAACATTAGGAAAAATATCCTGTTTCATACATACTTCTCTTTAATGGCATATGATTAGGAACCAAATAGGAAAAAAAAGATCAGATTTCCTATCCCTTATCTGCAAAGGTCTTCACTCAGTTAAAATGGCCAACATTTCCATATGGACTCCAGCTGCTGAATGCATAACTAAAATAGAGATGTGGGGCATAAATAACCTGCGAGATCATTTTCTGAAATACAGACCATTAATATCTAAAATTGGTCGTGGGATAAACCCTGCAAAGAGAAAAGGAAAAGGAAGTTTCAAACCCAGATAAAGCAGATTTAGGTAACAGGTTCTCCTAATATCTGTCAGCTGGTGATTTTCCAGAGAGGTGAGGTCTCAAGGGTTTCCATGGAGCAGAGAGAGCTCCCTGCTCCTGTGCCTTCTGCAGGGTGGTGGAGAAGCCACCTCAGGCCAAAAATAGAGAAAACTGAGAGTCTGAGCTGTTGATTCTTTTGCTGTTTTTCTGTTGAGGTTGGGATTAAATTGTGAGATGATATTTTTTGTTTGGGCTCAGATGTTTATTAGTTTTTATCTATATTACAGTCTCATAAGTTGTGAGTTTTATAGTATTTTATTCTAATAAGGTAAAAATGGAGATGTGTTTCTCTCTCTACAAGAGGCTTTTTAAGGATAAATTGTCTAATTAAGAAATGATAGTTAAATTATTTTTACTTTTAACTTAATAGCTAATTACTTGTGTCCTGCGCTGTGGATTTTTTTTTAATTGCACAATACTACTTGAACTCATGAAGAAGGAGGACTAGCTTCTGCTTTAAAACTTTTATCTTACTTTAGATATATTACTATATTCTAAAACTTTAAACTCTAAGTTTTCTACTATGATATTACACACTTCTAATCAAACTGCACACTTAAAACTTCAGTTTTATCAGTCAATCTTTACAGCCTCAGGTCAAATGCAGTGTTCTCTTGCAGGGTGAGTGTCTGTCAGTACAGAAAGTCTAAAATTCTCAGTAACCAAGGTTCTAACACTGAGCCTGCACCTCTCTCCCAAAGGCTTGCTCAGAGCTCTCAGCAGCTTGAAACACACTGTTGAGAAATTCCTATGGAGCAGAGGCACGGAGGCTTTGTCAGGAATGTTTGATCATATCCTTTTGTGAAACCTAAATACTTTCCAGATTCAGAGGCTGCTGCCCTCAGAAGAGGACAGCTAAGTAAATTCAGCATTTTTAAGCAGTAACTCTTCCCAGCATTAGCCGTGCAAACACAACTCCAGCTGGAATTAGAAGGATGTGTGGAGATGCGTTGATTTTATCAATATTTTATTCAAATCCCTTTTCAGTTAGAGAGCCCACCTATTTTATCATTGCAGGTTTAGTTCAGAATGGTGTAAAATCTTTTGATTTAAAGCTTTGTCATGATTCTTCTAACGCTACACTATCACAGATATATTATACCTTTCCAGCAGAACTTCTGCAGAACTTACACAGCAATAAACCAGATTTTCTCTCTCAGAGCTGATGAATGGAAAATTTCATCCTTTCTTCTGTCCTTTTTAAAAACTAAATATCTCAGATTAACTTCATCCTTTCCCAACTGTAAGCATGGTTGGCTGTTTTCAGAGAAGTTATTTAATGTTTTAGCTGCCATTTTTGCCAGTTCATTAAAGACTGATTCTACTCCCTATGCTGTCACTGATGCTTGAACTGCAACCATTACATGAAGCAATCAGTATCTGCAAAGAGCACAAGCATTTGTTTAGAAGGAAATGGAAAATGTAACATTTCTTAGTACTACAAGGTGGTTTTCAAGTGACAAATGACTTCAGACAGGAGTGGTTATGCTGTAGAAGAAAAGATATTTACTGTAGTGAGATAGAGTTGCATTTCCAAGGTCAGTATTTTCCCTCATGCTCTAGACAGAACTTGAAGGAATCTTTGGTGCACGCACTGTAATTTAAAATTTGGAAGAAGCATAGTCAGGAAGAAGCGTGTTTCTGCTGCCTGGCATGCAGGGTTTGCAT
Organism: Geospiza fortis; assembly: GCF_000277835.1. NCBI lineage: Eukaryota > Metazoa > Chordata > Aves > Passeriformes > Thraupidae > Geospiza > Geospiza fortis. The sequence continues at coordinate 1,611,781 of NW_005054435.1, read as the reverse complement.
GTCTGTGAGGTTCTTTTAGCAATACTAAGTGTTTGAGGTGAGTGCCAGGTTTGGTTTAGCCCCTTCAATCTTCAGTTAAGGAACTCCCCACTCTTTGTTTTAGGTTTGCCTGGCCTTATTAATTTACTAATTTGGTCACTTGCTTGGAAACAAAACCAGTACTTTTAAGGAACCAGATGGCACACATGATTGACAAGTGCCAAAAAGTAGATTTCTCACTGCTTTAAGGGCATACATCTCTGTTGGGAGAAGGGATGTGAGCATCTTGGCTTTACAAGGTCTTTTCCTGAGCACATTTTGATCCATAAGGAATAAACATTACTTCCTAACTGGCAGATCCATGTAATGGCTATCCTTAAGAAATTACCTCTCCAGTCTGGCCAAAGAGGAAGGTCAGATGGGCAGATGGAAAGCTTTGAGAGCCACGGATGAGAGGCCAAAAGATGCTTTATCCTTGCTGGATATACGAGCATTGCATGGACAAACCTGGGGAGCCCTCATTGCTGGCAGACCAGGAAAGGCAGCTCTGCTTTGCTCCCAGAGAGGAAAGACTGGAGGGGGTATAACAAGCTGAATTCTGCCACATTCTAAGCAAGGCCTTCCTTCCCTGATGAGTAATTAGGAGAATGTGCAAAGACTGCGTTTTCCTGGCTGAGATTAAGGGATCAGACTTCCCTGGACAGAGTCTGTCTCTCAGAACCACACACCCAGTCATGTCTGCCCAGTGCTCAGTGCCATCCTTCCCTCCAGCAGTGAGACCCCTCAGTTTGGGGCTGGCTTTGGCTTCAAAATAGTCACAGGCTTTTCCCTGAGAAAGCTCTCTCCTTGTCCCTCCCATTGCACTGTCAGTCCCTGTGCAATGACAGACCACAGAAGCTGCTCCGAGGCTTGAAGAGAGATTGTCCTCAAGAGGATTTATTGTCAGCTGAATCAGGGCACTGTGCACCACCTCCAGCTCCAGCAGGGACCAGGGGGCATGTGTGACATTCACAAATATATACACACATGCATGCATATGAATATATTAGTTGTGGTTATTTAGCTGCTAATGGGGTGATTAGCAAAGGACAATGCATTAAATGAATCCCTTGTGCAAGCACATTGTTTTACACAGAGTTACACCAGCGATAATTAAGGCCCTCAT
>NW_005054435.1:1555040-1610592 GCF_000277835.1 Geospiza fortis | reverse complement strand
TCCCCAGCCCAATTAAGCCTCCCAGCTGGGAGAAGTGTGAATTTTTGAGGCCATTCCTTTCTCCAGCTTGGCTGTCTCTTCATTAATTATTATAAACATATTAGTTACAGTAGTTTGTTTTGGAAGGTAAACAGAAATAAAACATTATGAAAAGTGATACAGTAGTGGAGACCACAACTATGCCCAACTCCATCTGTGGATTCCCATAAATGTCAATATTTTCATTAGATGACTGATGCTCCTACTGAAGTGGCCAGCGCTGTTCCAGTAAATCATTATTTTCTTTCCATTCCTTTGAATATGAGCTCCCTCGTGCTGTTTGAGCATCCAGTCCTATATGGTGGAGTGCTCACAGCATCTGAAACACCCTCACAACTGAGATCAGAAAACAAGTGGGATATTTCTCCCTGATCACAAGAAGAGGGGCTGGGAAGGGATTTCCAAACAGAGCTTGTTTGTGCCACCTGGAAAGCAGCCTTTGGCTAGCTCTGATTGATAGTGATGGCTTAAATCCATCAATATCCCACACATCCATCCCATCTGACAGGCCGTAGGGTTGCCTGTCTTGTGGGCATCCCAAATTCAGCAAGGCTCAGTGGGAAGCTGCTTCTGTAGTCCCAGGAGTGCTGCCTTCAGTTCCTCCAGGAAAGGTGCATCACCAAAATTTGTGGAACTCTGGAATTCCCATTGAACTTCCCTGGGTGACTCTCCAGCTTCAGCTGCTGGAGCAGGAATTGTTCATGCATTTTTTAAAATGAAATAGTTTCACATCCATCTGTCTATGGGCTTGGTATCTAAGCGTTACAAGGCCGAGCTTTCTTATGAATGTAAGACTTTAAAAATACATTCCCATGGTTAAGAAAATTTCACTCTGAAAAAATGAATTTTCTTTCCTTTTGAGCTGTAATCAGTTATAAATTCAAGAGTTCCACTACCAGTTCAGTACAGTGTTAATAATTCTAGGAACTTGCAGACACAAGTAAAACCCTCAAAAAAGCATAGCAGCCCAACTAAAATGTCCTTAGGATGGGGATAAAAGTCTAGGAAAAATCTGATCATTTATACAGGAACTGGGAAGCTTGAAAATCGTTCTTGTAATGATGCAGGAATGGAGCAAATAGCAGAGGAACTGTGTATTAATTAGGCCCAGTGTCATATGTGCATGCCATATCCCATCTTGGCTTGTCAGGAGCTAGCTGGGTAGATAATCAGCTGGGTCACAGAAGAGTCTGACAGATCCTGTCCAGCATTCCCAAGTTTGGCTGGAGCAAGCGGCGCTGTCACGTCCCTCCTCATGCTCTCTCCTTCACCCTCAGAGCATTTTTGCTGGAGTCCTTCAGTCAGCCATTGCCCTGCCTTCCCTGGGCCATCTCTGATGGGGCAGATGTGAGCCTTCATCCTTGCCAGGGGTCCCAAATGCCCCCTTTGGTTTTGCCAGGGGTACAAAGTTACCGAGCTCCTCCACAGCTCCTGCCATTTGTTACAAATCCATTCCACCTCATATATTCACTCCAGTTTGTTTCCAAAGCTTTAAGCTGCCTGCCTCTGGGGAGCATCCAGGTTTCATATCCATATGTTCAGATGGAAATAACATTTGAGTTGAAGATTCATAGTTTGGTCTATGAGTTGCTGATTTGGCCTTTAAGACGTAGATTTTCAACAACTGAATCTCGTTTAAACTGGTAAGTGCAGCTGCTGCCCTGCCAATTTGTGACCTTATTTCCTTCTGCATGTCCCCACTGGCTTGCATATTGCTGCCAAGGTATGTAAACTGACCTATAGGTATTCCCTTGCCCTCTAAAGTAATTCTTCAGCTGGGAGTTGCTGGGGCTTTCATTAGACTGACTTTAGAAAACTGATTATGAATCACATCTGCTTGTGATTAGAAACAATTTGTTGTGATTACAGGGGGGGAATGTTATTTTTGTGCTGTGTAGCTGCTGCCTCTGTTGCAGTTGGTTTTGGTGGTTTCTATCTGCTGGACACCTCTGTGTGCTCCCAGCTCTGCTCTGTTTTCAGCATCATGGGACAGCACACAGTGTTTGCATATCAGGCTGAATTTGTCACTTCTGAGTCCCCAGTACAAATGTTTTGGTGCCTTTTGTCCACAAAATAGCCTTTAACCCACATCAGTGGGAAAAATGCCAGCTTTTAGGTATGATCATACCTGTGATAGCAGAGGCACACAGAAAACCAAAAAAGACCAAATTTTCTTGAAACAAAATATTCACAAGCTCATTTCTTTCGTTTTTCTCAATTGCTTTTCTGTCATTGCAACATAAGTGAGGTTTTCTGAGTTTCAAATAAATATTTCATGAAACAGGCTCTGAAAAGGGATGTACTTGAAGTGAAAGTCCTTTCTGACCTTTCCTATGTGCTCAGCTTGTGCAATAGGGTTTGTTCCCTGGGCAGACTTTTGATTCAGAAAGTGTAGTAACTACATGGTGTTTCTAAAACACCATGATCTGACACAGTGTTGCAGCAGTAACTGCAAGAATTGCATGTAGGAAGGGATTATGCACCAAAAATTCAGATGTGTGTGCTTTTCTTTTATTTTCAGGTTGTCTTCTTGTCTATTTGCACAAAGAGATGAATAAGATCCCCAGCTTCGTTATTATTCCGTTCTCACCAGCCTTGTTTCATATATTTTATTATGTTTCCCATTACTCATTCCCTTCACTGAATACATAAAATATTTTCCTTACTTGTCATCTTAATACAAACTTTCCCAGGAGCTTTTATCGCTTTTCTTGCTCTTTTCTTGCAATTTGCAGTTGCCATGGAACTGAGATAAGACAATAAAAATCAGCCCATCTATTTAGAATACTTTTGCCTAGAAGCATAGATGTACGTGTTATAGAATGAGATATAAAAGATATATATTCTTCATGTTTTTGTCAGTGTGCTCAACTTATTTGACGTAGCTTGTGCAGCTCAGTGCTTCCAAAACTGTCATCATCTGATGTCACTGAGTGTGCCCCAAAGCAGTCAGTGACTACTCCAGCTTCACACCACTGGCACCTCAGCCAGAATTAACTCGTTCATGGAGATTTTATGCACGGCCCGTGCACCTGAGAAGTTGCAACTCTGCTTTTCACATTTGCTTTATTTTGCACTCGCTCGCGTTAGGCTTTTAGTGTGGCAGTGGTGCTTGCTCTGAGCCAATATTAAAGACAGTAAATTGTGGTTTTTCTCAGTTATTGAGGGAAAAAGTGCAGTGGGAATGGCAGGTGCTGCTGGGTGCCCCTTGGGCTCCCCAGGGAGCTGCGGGGCTCTGGGAGAGGGCTCCTGCCCCGCTGGCTGCGGCAGGGGCAGTGACTCATTAAAACACCAGCGTCTGTTATGCGGTTGCCAAGGGAACGAGATAATTGAAGTAATTGTTTTTGCAAATTCTCCAGTTGGTATTCAGCGTGTAAGGCTGCCTGTCGCTGGGCAGGCAGAGCAGAGCCATGTGGGCTGTAGCCAGCTTTTCTGGGAACCAAAAATGCCTTTTCAGTATGGGCAGTGCATATTCCTGCAAGGGGTTGGGGTTGGGGTTTTGGTTTTTGGTTTTTTTTTTTCTTTTCCATTTCACAGGGTGCAATGCTTTTTTTTCCGAGCCAGTTTTTGCCCCTCTGAGACTCGTTGCAGATCCAGCAGCTGCAGATCTAGTTCTCTCCTTACATTTAAATAAACATTCCTGTCCTGACTGGCAAAAGCCCTGTCTCTGGTTTCCTCGGTACCTGCATAGGCAGGGCTGCTAACGCTGCTGCTGCCGAGCAGATGCTGATGCTATCAGCAAACCTGTTCCGAGAGAAAGCGCACTCAAAACCCCTCCTCCATCGATAAGAGCAAGCCCTGCAGATGCCTCCAAAATGCCCAGACTGGCTCTCGGTAGCAGGGATCGCTTCGGCAAACAGCTGGATCTCATCTCCGGGCACGTTTGTGCTCGTGTAGTGTTGGCAAAGTTTGCTCTTCTTACACCGGGAAAAAAAGCAGCAGCTCCAGCCGGAGCTGTGGGCTCGGCGTGGCGCATCCCTGTGCATCCCCCCTGCCCTGTGCATCCCCCGTGCCCGGCACATCCCTGTGCATCCCCCCTGCCCTGTGCATCCCTATGCATCCCCCCTGCCTTGCGCATCCCGGGCCTTCCAGAGCGCCACCATCCCCGCAGGCAGCGCGGGGAAGCTGCTGCTTTCAGTACACACTCATGGATCTGTGCTTGGTATTTTGCTGGAAGTAGGAGTATTCATTTCACTCATGACCCGAGGCAAATTTAAATGTAGGCTTCCAGAAGTGTTAAAACAGTATAGACAGCGTTTAATGGGCCAGACTCCAAGCTCTATAAATTTAACTATTCCCATACACCCAGTGTAACTTACAAGTTGATTAAAACATGTGTGAATTGATTCCTGTAGACTGACACTTCACGGGTGGCTTTAGACTGAGAAATTATCTGGTTTTGCTTTATAAAGTGCCCTGTATCTCATACACATGGCTTGGAAGTTGTTTGAGAAAACCTCTGAGGCTCTTGGGCCGCTGGACTGGCTGGGCTGACAGCTTGGCAGGGAGACAACAGACAGACTATCATATTCCTTTTATTGCCTGAAGGTTGCAGAAAATACAAACAGTATGGTCATGGGGAGGGAGCAAGGACAGCTCATCCCTACTGCTTTGAGTGGAAAGTGGTCTCAGCCTTGGGCTTAGAGGAGTGCAGTCATTTCTGTAGGTTTGATGCTCCAAAGTGAAGCATCCATCCCATAACTCCAGGATGGAGTATTTGAAGGCACTACATGGCTCCTCTCCTGTGGTAGTATGCACCTACTGATTGCCCCAAGGAGAAGCAAACCCTTCTGCCCCACACCAAAGCCACTCCTTCACCTCCAGAGGGAGAACCCAGGCTTCAGGGGAGACTTGGGCTCGTGCAAATCCTATAAGGATATGCCTAAGCACATCTGCTGAGGCAGGAGTGTGACCTCCTGTGAAGCTCTGGTTATGCTGGTGTCGCTGTCTCCCACCCAAGAGGCTGCAGAGGAGGATTATAGAACTCCTGGCAAGACATCATGGAGCCAATCTTGACTGGGTTTGGGCCACCATTAGAAAAGCTTCATAACCTGATCCTGTGTCCCATGCCAGTAAAGATGTCAGTCAGAGCTACCACCTTCTCCCTATTTCCACTTGCCTCCTTCCTGCTCTGTTTAATAGCAGTTTCTAATGTTACAAGCAAAGATAGCTGATACACTCCTAGATAAAATGCCTATAAACTTGGTTTTGGTAGCAGGAGAATAAGGAAGGGTGTCCAGTTTAAGAAGAAGTTTGTGCCTTTGATTATCCTTGCAGGAAGACTCTTTCCACCCCTCTCCATGCAAAGAGAGACAGCCTACTTTAGGTGCTGTGTTTCAGCAGTGCCCAGGGGGGTGTTTCCAAGAGAAAGCAGCCAATGCTACCCTGACTCTGTGGGGTTATAAGGTTTAGGATTAAACTCAGCCTGAAGCTGATAGTTTGGGATTTTATTAGAGAAATCATATTAATCTGGTTTTGTCGCCCTGGCTGATCCAGATATCCATCTGGCTGATGGATAAACCAACTCTGCTGGTTGTTTTCAACCTTTGCTTGTGTTCTGCTATTTGTAGGGTGAGCAAGAATGAGAAAGACTGATGAAATGCAAAGGCTGTGATGAAAGGATGGTTTTGCAATGTGGCAAATGATGTTGTCTACAAAATTAGGCCAAAGCAGTAAAGTCAGTTTTGGAAAGGGAGTTGTAGTGATCTTTGGCATTCTATTTCCCTAAGAAGGAATACAGGGAGTGTGCTGGGGGCTTTATGATTGCTCTGTGAAATTCCAGGCAAGTGCATTCCTAGGATTTAGCTGGGAAACCAGAGGAATGTGTGTTTGCCATTTGTAAATCATATTACTTAAATTCCCCATTAACACATATATCTATCTCTCTGGGTAATGCAGCATGCTGGACTACTTCCAGATAACCCAAACCAGAAGGGCTGGACATTGCTTTGATTACTGAGACACTTGAAGTAGAAACCTAATTCCACACCCTTTCTGTATTGCTGGGGGTCTAGGTCTTAAAATCTGACTTTTCAGGCTTGATTCTGAAAGGTGGTGAGATCTCTGCCCAGCCCTGATCCCAGCAGAAGTTCACAGCCTGCCAGCAACTGTTGTATCAAACATCAGTTTGGGAAATATCATGCATGAACTGTGCATGCATTGTGGGAGACAAAGGAGGTCATGACACCCCTCACTTTGAAGACTGAATCCCTGGTATCCATCCACTTATATCTTCTACCTCCACCACCTTGCTGTTTCTCTTCCCAGAAATTCTACTCTTTTTATTCTGTCTCAATAACCTCTGGAGATAGCATCATCATTTTATGAATTCTACACAAGAGGTACAAAGGCAGCTACAAGCCAGCCTCCATGCTTAAAGTGACCCAAGAAGCAAATCTCTATTGAAGTGATTTGAAACCAAAAGTTGGTTTTGATTATTCTCTTTTTTTTTCCCTCGAGGACCTAATGGAAAAAATGTTCAAGCTCTCTTCAGGGCTGTATGGTTTTAGGTTAGTCCATTAATCTTTATTATCTAAATTAATGGAATTTTTGTATTACATAGATGTTTATATATTATAATCCTTGCCAGTGCTGGAGGTAATGGGTGTTGCCACTACGATATTTTGCATTCTTTGATATTTACGTTACTTTTTAACAGATTGGACAAAATTCCAAACAAGTGCATAGTCAGACTGTTTGCAAACCCAGCTTTGGAGTTTCTGCTCCCTCAGCCAGGTGAAAAAGCAAAAAGGTGAGAGTGAGCAGGATCAGTTTTTCTGCAGGCACTGAGGTCAGGGGTTCTTCCTGTTGCATCCAGCTGGCTGCTCCTGCTTGCACAGTGGATAAAAAATGGAGAACACTGTACTGGTGCATGGATCATTACTGGTCCAGACTCGTGCATTAGACTTCACTTCTGAGGTAACATGGTCCTTTTTTCTCTAATTCTTGCCAAGTACACATGGGAATTTTGTGTTTTCTGCTGTGCCCTGCCTCAAGGCAAGGGTTCCTCAGGGAAAACACAACTGAACCTCAGACATTTTCCTTCCTTTACATGGAAAAAAGATTGTCCTTTGAATGATCGCCCAAAGCATCACAGATCCTTATTTTTACTTCGTACACTTCAGCTTGAGGAATATAACAGAGCTCTGTGTGTCTAAAGAACAAGATTTCTCCTAGACTGCCCTCCTGAAAGGATATGGGCTTCCCACTATTTAATTCATAGTGCATTTAAGCCACTTTTCTTCTTGTCCCAGCTGGAAGCAGAAACTGCCAGAGGTTCATGAAAATGAAAAACGGCGAGTGAAATATATTGTAAATCCAAACTTTCAAACCCCAATAAGGCTTAATTATGATTTCATCCGAAGTGGCTCACGTAATTACTTCTCCCAGGTTTCAATGCTGTAAACCTGTCTTCTGCAGCACACATCCACACTCCCATTGGCTGTGCCAGGAACTGACCTCCAGATTTATCACTTGAGCAGGAAAACATACAATGATCCTTTAGAACTTGCCAGCTGCTGGAGAGTTTAATATTATATTAGGAGCACTCTCGAAAGTAAGTAGGAGGAAGTTCAAGGAGCACTGAAGAAACTCTATCTATTTATCTAAGGCAAAACTGGCAAATTTTTAAGGTTGTCTCCTCCAGGTACTGTCAAATAGCACTGGAGGTCCCTACATAATTTGAACCAGGAATGATATGTCATTAGAGAAAGTAAAGGGCCTGTCAGAGAGAATTTCCTCTTTGTGTCATGTTGTCACTTTGCTCCCAGCATGATTCGTGTCATCACCAATAATTCCTGCACCCCACAGCAGGTCTGGTTTTCCCTTTAATCCAGTGGTTAGATGGACTGGCCAAGCTACACAGGGCTGTGATTTCCAGTGGGCACGGGGCTCACAAATGTAAGAGATTGATTTCAAATGTGCACGTGCGATGAAAGGCACGAGGTGATGGTCCGAGAAGAATGCTTTTGTCAAGGTCCTCCAGCCTAGCGTTGTTCATTTTTAATGCTATTTAATAAATTAACATCCTTCATTTGTAGGAGCTAGAAGTCTGGTTACTTTCCAGGCCTTCTATTCTCTTCATCTGAGGCCTCTGGATCATTAAGTGGCACCAACAGTGTGTCTAGAGGTCTATTTCCTTGCTTAGTCATTTGCACAAACAAACTAATCCCCTTATCAAAGTTTTCTTTTTCTCAGTTCTGAGTTTCTAATGACTAACTCTGCATTGTTCATGATTTTTATTTTTTGTGCTGCTTGGAAAAGTACCTGTCCCTTCAAAAACTGCAAGGATCTGTGTGTATGTGATAGCTGCTGCTAAAACAAGAAGGAAAACTAAAAAGCAATCACTCTGAAAGTCCACATTCCCTCCTCACACGCTGCAATATAAACTTAAAACTCAGTGTCTACCAAAGGGTTTTATGTTACCTCTTATGCTGTGGAGCTCGTTAATGCACAATTATGTATCACAGAACAGTTTGGACTGGAAGTGATAGTATCAGGGGTGCAAATCCCAAAAGCCAGCCCCAAACCTCTGTACACGAAGCTCTTCCTCGCCCAGGTGCCGCGATTACGACAAACCGCATCCTTCCCTAGGCAAGGCAGCTTTCCCAAAAAAATCCCAACCACCATCATCAGCACCACTTCCTGCACTAACTCCCCTATAAACAGCCACCTTATTTATGCTTCCCAGCAATCTTTCCTGTGAGGAGCAGAATTGCTAATTGCTGGCTTACAGCTCCTTCCTCCCCGCAGCAGCCAGACCAGTGGAGCCTGGCCGCACGCCAGGTTTTTGGCTACAGAGGGGACGAGCATTTCCAGCCCTCTCGTTTGATTTTTCCCCTCCAGGGACACAGGTTTGTGTTTGCAGAGCCTGGTGGGTGATGCTCGTGCAGGGGTGGGAGTTCAGGATATGACCTGGCCCCTCGCCTTCTGGTTTCTGTTTATCCCAGAGCAGAAGGGAGGGTTCCTATGGAGCAGCCCTTAATTTGGGGAAATAATGTGTGGTTTCCACTTGGAAACTCTTAATTAAATAGTCTGTGTAGGCTTGGAAATGAGTCTGTGTTTATCTGAATGCAAATTTTGTTTTCCTGGGTGTGGGCAAATGGCAGGGTAAATTAGGAGACAGAAGTGTTCACTCCAGAATTAAAACATCCAGTGCCAGCTCCACCAGCCCCGGAGAAAAGGAAAAGCAGAAATGCAGAAATCCTGCCTGGTTTACAGTTTTCCTGTTTCTGAGCTGAGCATCTAATTTCTAGATTAATTTGTTGTTTATCTAGGTCATATGCTTTCCTATGCTTCCTTTTCCTTTTCTCAGCTGAAGCTGAGAAAGAAACAGTCCTGGTGTGCTCACCCTGGGCAAGAGAGGAGGGGTTTTGTCTAAAGACCCAGTTTATCAAACGGGGCTTGCTCTCACATCCCTCTGTCTTCATGTTTTTGTCGTAGCTGTCTTTTCCCCTCGGGGCTTTCCATTGACTGAATTGTCTAAACACTTTGACCACGATTGCCAAATTATACTTTCCTTCAGAGATCATCGTGCAGATAAAAGAGTTGGGTCTCTGCCTGCAGAGAGGAGGGGTACTGAGCACGCCGAGTTCTTTGCACTTTCATTTACCAGCTAGGTATCTTAATTATTAACTTTGTGACAACGAGGGTTTTCTCCCATGGCCCTGGGGACAGAGGTAGGGACTGGCATGGCAGGAGGGGGCAGCAGGCTGCACCCTCCCTTCATCACAGCACAGGCAGAGCTGGGGTGCTTTCAACAGCTGAGGGTGCACATTGCACATCCCTGGATTTGGGGCAGCTTCCCTGGCACCTTGTAAGGGAAGGAAAGGGCAAGGAAACGTGGCTGCTTGGCTTTTGCTGCTCTCACTCTGCTTTCGGTGCCAAACTGTTTCCACCTACGTATCTAAAGGTGACTTTCATCAAAAGAGAGGAAAAAAAAAGTGGCAGCTTTACAGGTATGTAAACACCTTGTTTTACAAACAGCAATATAAAAGCCTGACTTGACCTGACAGCTTTTCTTTAAGGAAAATATTCCCTGCCTATAATGAATCTCCTGTCACTGATTCCTGGTTCCAGAAACAAACCGTGCTGTTCCAAGAATGTGTTGCACAAGTGAATTCATAACAAAGTAATCATGGAGAAAGCAGGTTCCTTATAGCAAAGCTGTTATAAAGCATCTCAGACACGGGTATTTTAATCTCCCAAAGTGTCTCTGTCAGTACTTCCCTTCCTCGGAGCAATTTGGACTAGAATGACAGCAGCAATAATTGAAGGATGAGTCACTGGCTGTATTGTAGGTGAGACATCATTGTGGAGGGAAGGCCAAGAGACAAACCTTTAAAAACAGCCTTGTTTTTATGCTGCTGCTGTCTCACAGCCTGGCAGCCCTGGAAAGGGCACCACGGGTGCCCCCAGACTCAGGGCCCACCAGAGCTGTTGCTTCAATTTGAAGTTATCAGTTAGTTCACTTCCAGAAAATCCCTATCACACAAGATCTCAGTCTAAATACAGAAATATGCATGAGAATTCAATCCCCAAAACCCAGATTTGCTCTGGGTTTCAACCAGCAGAAGGGAGGCAGTGAGAAAACCCAAATTCTTGAATTTACTCTTGAGATCAGGATCCAGCTCTAGAGAAAAACGGCCACCAAGGTTCAGAAAAGCAGCACCATGAAACCGAGTTTAGAGCTTGAATCAGGGTTTTAAAGTTTTATTCTTTGCAATTTTAGCACTGACAAAGCAGTACTGAAGTTGGAAAGCCTTGGAATGAGATTCAGGGAGAAAATGAGGGAGGCAAAGATGCCAAAGAAGAAGGGGCAACAAGAAGGAGGGCAGAGGAAAGGCAGAACTGCCTTTTGCAGCTGCTGCTTGAGTTTGGGTGACCTCTGGGGGTTCAGAAGTCCTGGCAGAATTAATTTTGCCATCCACATTATTTGAGCTGCTTTTTTGGCACGTGAGGCAGGAGAAGAGGCTGGAGGGAGCAGGGATCCTGCCTTCCCTGCTGGAGCATGCCTGGAGCTAGCCCTGGGGATGGAGGACAGGCATGGTGCCACTCAGGCAGCCTGTCCTCTAAACCAAGCACGTGACACCAGTCTGATTTATTAGCTCACATTAATTAAGCAATTTGCTGATTAAAGCAGAGAGGATAAGAACCTGTGTTTCCTACCACTCGTCCCTGTGCAGAAAGATAACATCATTCACTTTTTCGTCTCGGAAAAAAACCCCTCGAAACTGACATTTTTCCCAGGGTGGGAATGTGGAAAGGGAATTTTATCCTGCAGAGGAGGCACAGGGAGCTGCGTGTACCTGGCACGTTTAAGGATGCACTCAGCAGCTCCGGGGGCTGGGGCCCGGCAGGCAGCAAGTGAAGGGTAACATGATCCATCTTTTGTGCGAGGTGAAGGAGCTGGGGAGCCGGGCAGAGCCAGCCAGGAGCGTGCACCGACTAGCACCAAGGCAGGGAAAACAGCTCTTGGAACCGCTTCCATAAATTTTCTTTTCCTTGAAGCATCCGACAGAAAAAGAGAGAGGGGAAGAGAGGGAAAAGGGGGAGGGAGGCAGATGGAAGTGTGAACCGTAAAACCTCGCAAAAGCAGGGCTGGGCCCTCGCTCCACGCTCCGGCACAGCGGCTGCAAAGCTGGGGAGGGTGGGGGCTGGTCCAGGAGAGCTTTATGTGAAGGACCAGATAAACCAGTGGAGCCCGAGGACTGGGCCAGCAGGCAGGGACACGTGGGGAACAGGGTGGGGAGGAAGCAGAAATCCCCCAGCAGCAAAGCCAAGCCCCTCGGGAGGGGAACACGGAATTCCCTGCCCTGGGCACGGCTTCGTGCCTCTCCGGGAGCCTGAGCATCCCCCAGGGTCCTGCAAACACGTCCAGCTCCCAGCACGCTGTTTGTACAGGGGCCTGAGAGATGGCTCCTTTCTCATGCTCAAGGCCTGGAAATTGCTAAACTGCCCTCCTGCAAAAGAGACTTTTCTTCTGTGCTCTGACACCTTCCCCTTAATACCGCGTTTCTGCGCTGGGGAAATATTTCTTTGTGCTAAGAAAAAAGTGAATGGGATGAAAGTCAATATAAACACAGCCTCGATCATCAGATATTTCCTTTTTTAGTTCTCAGCACTTTAAACAACAATGAAATATAAACAGAAGTTACTCCTTTCCAACCTCTGTGGAAAGGCTGGACCATTAAGTGTTTCCCTCTCCATCACCATGACAACTTGTGGTTAGTCCCATGGCAGCTCCCAGGCCAGTTCAAACACAGGTTGCCTGTTTCAGAAGAGTGTGTGCTGAGCACAGGGGGCAAAGTGACTTCCCCAAAGTGGCACCCTAAAAAAAGCCTGATCCAAACCCCTTTTGAAGCAATCAAACCACTGCATTGACTTCATCTGGGGATTTGGAGAAGACCCTGAGACGGTGTGTGGAGCAGCAAAACCACAGCTGTTGATGCCCTCAGCATGTTTCCTGGATTAAATAATAATTTTCTTTCATTTTGGAGAGGGAAAAGGACAGTGGGAATCATGAAGGCAAAGAATAAGGCTGGCTAAATAAATAAAAGTGTTAAAGTGCTCTATGTTTCTCAGAAGTGTTCAGTGAACATATTTCCCATCTAATAAATGTATGACTAAGAATAATATTCAGACAGCCATAACTCCTTCCAGCAAAGGCTTTGAATGCAAAACAGATTAGAGTGCTCCTGGACAGGGAAAAGCAATTGGTTCTTATTGTAGCCTGTAGTATTGTAGGGTGACTTCTCAGCTCTCTTTGCTGTCATTCCAGATGGGAAAGCAGGATGGTGACACTGCCACCACAGCAGAGACTTATCTGCGCTTGCTTTCAGAGCCTTCTAAAGCAACCCTTTCCTTTATTTTCTACACTGATTTAGGCTGGTGGCTGTTAGGAAATCACAAAGATCCCTGCAATGGGAATTGTCACCAAAAGTCAAAGATAGCTAGGTAGGTATCCCAAATATAACATTTCAAGGGATGAATGGCTCTAGAAGCTCAAAGGTATGGACAGGACTGAATGGGGCATCTCCTCTGTGATGTATTGGGGAGAGGATTTGGTGGGATCCTGGCAATTGGGACTCCAGGCCATGCACTGTTGGGTGAACCTGGAAAGTCACTTTCTTCAAGTCTGTGCAAAACAGGAACAGTCTCCTGCTTTTCAGAAAGGGCAGGATGAATTATTATGGTTGCTGTTTTGGTCCTCTCCACTTATTTTTCTCAGTCAGCTCAGCTCTTTTATCAGAGTACCAGTGCTCTGACATCTGAGAGGCTGGACAAGCTTAATCAGGGGGCATTTATGAAATGGGATTAAATTTTATTTGTAGTTTAACAAGAATCCAACTGTGTTATCCCCTGAATCGTTGACATGTCAACCTCTTAAAAACTCACATAGTCTAAACAAACTATAGGCTGTTGCTAAGGGAAATAATATAATATTATAATATTATTACAGCCATCTGTTGTAACAGTTCTCTGCTGGAGACGTTGTTTGCTTTTCAGATTTTTCTCAGGTTTGTATGGATGGTATTTCATTTGATTGCTTTTCATCACATTTCATAACACCATTCTTTCCTTAATTTTCAAAAACATGAGGAAGGATATTTTTCCAGGCCTGCAGAAAATCCTGGAAGTGAGGAGTGCCCATAGAACAGGGGCAGCTAAGAGCTTATCAAGATCTTTGGGAAAAGTCTGAGTTCCTTCACTCCTACAGCTCTCTCCCACTCTCACAAATCTATAGGATAAATAGATTGGTTCTGCATATGGCTGAAGGACCATTTTTAGCGCAGACTTTAAAAAAAAGGGGCATTTAGTATTATACTGTGGCACTGTATGAAATGTAGAGAACTTGTAGACTTCTGTTGCTTCTCTCACTCTAGAGATGAGCAGAAGAAGATGCAACTTCTCATCAGGTGAGGAAGTTCCTATCTTTAATAACATTTCTGTTGGGACTACTTTTTCCTAATTTCATACTTCTTCTTGAAAGTTTTGTCATGTGAGTCAGACAGTTCTTGAGATTCTGTCAGATATTATTGCCTTCTCTGTGAAGTATGTATATGGCTTTGTGCTCTGCATAACCCAGGCTTGTGTAAAGATAAAATATTTTAAAATACACAGTTGGGTTTTCTTTACCTTGGCCTTCTTAAGTATAGAAAATAACCTCTCGTGCTTGTGTTGAGGGAAAGTGTTTCTTTATGGGTTAGTGAAATAAGCCATTCAAAACCACTAAATCCTTCCAAAATACCCTTTCAGAGCTGTCAGAGTGAGAGAGCTCAAGCCACAGTGCCAACAGCACGCTGTTAGTGCTGCCAGAGGTGGAGGGAAGCAGGAGTTTGACACTGAGCCCATTTAGGAGTGACACAGCATTCTATTAGTCAATTAATGGATGCCATTAATTGATGGATACCATCATCTCAGGATGGAACCTTTCTTTTCCTCTCCTTCCCAAAGTGCTCACCCTTCCAGCAGCAGGTCAGCAAGCCTCGTGTGCCTTTAGCCCAAAGCAAATATTATGCAAATACAAATGGAAAAACACTTGAATTTTATTTCCTGCATTTTGCTCCTGGTTGAAAGAGAGCAGAGCAGGTCCTGGGGGCTTTTATCTGACACAGAGTCAAAAATATCTGTTTGCAAACATAAGAATTTTAATTAATTCCCCCTACATTTCAAATATTGTTTTTTGGTTTTCAGGTTATGTTGTCCTTAAAACAAAACCCATTTCTACACCAAAGTTAAATGCCTTTTGCCACTTAACACCTTGAAACTCACCTGTTGTGCTGTCTAGCACTGCATACGCCAGTGCTAGAAATCAAACAGCAGAGTTTCCTCAAAGGTGGAAAATACCTAAGACTGACTTCTCAAAAGAAACCCTTAAGCTTTTGCTGTGATGGTCATGTGATAGTTTATTTTTAAACAGACATGACAAGATTTCCTGACCTTCTACACAGGTAGAAAATGAGACACTTGTACACTATACATCTAAGAAGGTCTTTAAATTGGAAATCACTAATATTTGTGCACTTTAAGAACTCCAGAAGAAGTTCCAGTTTATTGAAAACCCCACCTTGCTCCTGACTGGGACCAGATTTTTTCTTGGTATGGGGCAAGGAAGGTTTGCAGGCTTTATTTCCCTGCTTATGTAACTCAGTCTTACAAAAAAATCTAAAGTTTACACCACCTTTTTTTTTTCTTTCCTACACCTAGGTTTTGAATAAAAGCTTAAGAAGCTATTATTATATATATATTATATATTATATATTATATAAAATAATTGACTTGTTGATCACCTGAGCAATATATATAGTTCTTTTTAAACTACACAGCTCATTGCATCTATTCTGCATACAATAACCCATTTCACAAAATGGTTCAGTGCCTTGGGTAAGCAGCAGCTTTTCCCAATTAGCAATTTCAGAATTGCAACACTAATTAAAGGCAAAGGCCCAAGCCTGTTCTGGTTCTGTGCAACCATGCAGATTTGCAGCTCAGATTGCTGGGTCTTGCTCATGGAAACTCCCAGCAAAGGGGGGTGGTTGGGGTGGGGAGGAGAGCAGTATTTGTGCCATCAGTGGCTTTTTTCTCTGTGCTTTCAAAGGAAAAATTATTTTTATCCACGTCAGTACCTATTTTCTTTATTAATTTTCCCTGTGCTTTAAGTCTCTTTGAAAATGTTTGGTATGTTATTGTGGGAAGGGATGAAGTGGATGCTTTCAAAATTCTAAGGACTATGTGGTACATGTAGAGATCATATGGAACCACAGTGCACTGACTTCTGCACTCAAGGTTGGGCCTGATGATCTCTTTTCCAACCTTAATGATCCCATTATTCTATGACTGACTTCAATCCATGGCACAGAAAATTTGAATTGTAAAGACATGGCTGAGTTCTTTCCAGTGCTGGTGATTTTTTAGTGTCACTGCTGCATGAGGCATATTGCTGCCAAAAGAAACATTTTTCTGTGGATAATTTTCATTCCCTTGACTTCAGCATAATCCAGAGGGATGAGTGGAATAGTTTTTTGTTGTTTATTGACGCCACAAACATGAAATATGCCACTACAGAAGAGAGCAAACCAAACTGAACAGATGAGTGCCTGCACACAAGCAAAATGAGCTTCCCCCAAGTCTGTAAAATCTATAACAGAGTTTTGAGACTTAACAGTGAAGTTGATGGAGGACAGCCAAGACTGCCAGTGCCGTGACTTAGGGAAAAGGCTGCGAGTACAGCTCGAGGTCTATGAAATCCATGTACCATTTAGAGGGCAAAAGTAAAGGCTATGAAGAAAACTTTGCTGCCAGCAGCACAGGCCCCTATTTAGTGCATAATCTTTAGAGAGAAGCTTGGTGCAGGTAGATAAAATCCCATCTCTATCCTAGCCTAGAAAGTGACACAGAAAAATGACACTGCCTTGAACCTTGTGGTCTTCTGTCAGAGGGTGAAACAAAAATTCTATCTGCCATTTTTCATCATTTCCATCTTCTTCTTAGCAAAACATCTCTTTCATGCTTGTTCAGCTTGGCTTATCCAATAGCTCCTTTTCATGCTGAGCAGCATGTGTTGAGATCCCCAGAGGATTTCTGCCTGGTTTTTTAGCCTGAGCCTGTAATTTTTCTTCCTATTAATATTCCTTGGATGTACCTGTTGTGCCCCTGCTTTAGATGTGTCAGTGAGCACTGCTGGGCTTAGAACCACAGTGGTTTCAACACACACTGGTAATTTGACCCTCACCAAAGAGTGTTCCCTTAGGTGAAAATCTTTAGGTGAAGAATCATTCTGAAGAGAAGCATTAAGATTGCACTGTGCCAGATGGTGATTATAAGGGGATGTAATAATGGCAGCAGCTTCAGTGCTCTGCACTGATTTCCTGGAGATCCTAGAAGGGGTGTGTGAAACCTCCCAACTGCCACTGCTGGTGCTGAAAGGAGCAGGCAGAAGGAAGGGGAAAACATGGAAGAAATCTGAGCTCAGCAGTGGGCTCAGGGCAAAGCAGCAGAGCCAGGCTGGTGTGGGCAACCTGCGCCCGTGGTTCTCGCTCACAGCAGCTCCTTGTTGCGATTAACAGGGAATGGCTCTGTTGCAGAGTGGTCTGTGAGGACTGGGGAGGCAACATGAGACAGCTTGGTTTCTGCAGCACAGCCTGATGTATTCCATATGCTGCAGGAGCAGTTTTTCCCTTCATCCCTCTTTATCTAGGCAGCTTCGGATGGAGAAACATGGCAAGCGAGGAAACAGAAGGCAGAGGGAAAAGTCAGAAACCCTCGTCTGGTTTCTGCCGGGGTTGAACACTGTTTGCTTTGGCTTCCAGACGTGGCAATTGAGCAACAGGAAATGTCAGCTCATTAGAGCCATCGCATGGCATGGCACGATGATAGCAGCGGCTCCGCTGGCCGCGCTCCAGCCGGCGCTCCACAGGGAAACGGCTCGGTTTGGTGGGAAGGGCTCTTTGCCCTCTCCAGGCAGGACAGTTTAGCGGGCTAGCTGGCTTGGCAGGCTGTTAACAGAATTAATTTGATTGCCTTGGCAGTGGTAGGAGGATGCATGAAGGAAACCTTCTGGCTCCGTTGCCAGTGTATAATACCAAACGATTATCATATACCATTGAACTGGTGCTGGGTGAAGCGTGTGTGAGGGCTTGCAACAACTTTACCAAAAATAGTAAGTGCCATTTGAAGCTGGCAAGGCCGTGCTCGAGAGAAAACAAGCTTTCCAGTTAAAGCCAGTCAGAACTTCACCCTGCAGGCCTGTTACTTGTCATGTTCCTGGGCTGTGTCATTTTTCATCCGCGCTCCGCCTGTGAAAGTACTGCTTTGTGTTATCCACCACTGAATTATATTAAAAGCCACAGCTGTCTGCTGTTGATGGAGGCTGTTTCCACTGGAGGATGGATACCTGCATTAATGACAGCTGGATTTGCTGTTGGACAACTTGTAGTCTTGGCACCTAGCTTGTTATTTTGCCTGAAAATGCACTGGGAAGGGTGTTGCACGTGAAGCTGTGCTTTTTACATATATAAACCTCTCGTATTTTTTGGAATGAAAGAAAAAGCCGCTTGGCACATGATTCATTTGTATAAATACCTTTAGGTACTTAATGCAATGCAAAGGGTGATGGAGAAGAAGATGTAGGTTTTAGCTGGCCCTTCAGAGGCAGGTCTCTCACTCCAAGTGACTAATGGTAAAGCAGGCATTCTTCATCCAAAGGGCTGAAAGCATTTAAAAGCATTCAGGAGAAACCAGGTGCCTCTCCAAATTTACAGCTGGAACTCAGTTTCCATGATCAGGCCGATATTGGCACAGAATCCAAAATCAACACAAAATGGAATATCTATCTAGAAGCTGGCACAAGACTCGTGTCTGAGGAAGGGGTTTCCTGATAGATTTGGGATGGAGTGCCATGAAAAGTTCCTGATTTTGGACACTGAAATGGAGCCCATTGCTCCTTCCTCTCCCTTTCTCTCGCTGTATGACACACACAGAGCACTACTAGATTGTCTGCTGCAGGTGATGGCAAAAAAAATAGGAGGGGGAGAAAGGGAGAGGAAAAATAAAAGTTTAAAGCATTAATATTTATTTTCTGAAGTTATCAATAAAAAATTTAAGCCCTGATCTGCTACAGAATCTGTTAACAGCTTTGTTAGAAGTGTAGCAAAGACAAAAACTAGGAAGATAAATTTCAAAAACTTTTTGTTGCCTATGGAAAGCAATTTAACTGGAGTCAGAGACAAGTTTACAACAGCCTTTAAAACTTCCTTTCTGCTTATAGGTTGTTGACTGGGTTTTCTTTAACAATAATTCATTCCATGATTTCCTACCTTTTATGATCTCCACTGGGCCTGAACAGTTGTATTTATATTTCAGTGTTCATATTTTCTTCCTGCAGCATATGCACATGCAGGTACATAGCTCTACATGCACACAAGAGCATGGAAAGCTCAGAAATCCCTAATGGAAAATATCACCAAGCTAATATTTTAATGGCAATTTCTGCAGAGTAAATAGATCTTTCATACAGATAGAGCAGCTGTCCTGGACAACAGAGAAGACAGTTCTTTATCCAGGACCAGTTTATGACTCTGCAGCCCATAACAGGTGGCTTGTCTGAATGAGATCATACACCAGGGACATCCAAAAGTTTCCTGGTACCTCACACTCAATCCAAATGATCTGCTTTTATAATTCCTGATGGGATTGAAGGAGCATCAGCGTGACCAGCACTTTGCAGCGCTGCTCACCTGCTCTTCCTTCTTCAAAGGTTGGTGGGAGGGGGAAATAAATGGAAGATGAGAATATATGGATTTTGGTGGGGTGTGCCTTGCCAGCCCCTCAGCAGCCACCATGCAGCCTTGATGTCCACTGTGCCCTCAAATGAACAGGGCAGAGGTCCCTGTGGGTGGAAAGGGAATGGGAAGGGAAATCTGATCTCTCCACCGGTAGTTTTTTGTGCTGGTTGCCAGTGGCTCTGAGGGAAAAGGGACCATGACCTGATCAAACAGCTGTGGCCCTGAATGCCTGGGGAGGTGGGAAGAAAAGAGGGATAAGGGCTCTGGCAGCTGGAGCAAGATGGGAGGGAGGGGGCATGAAAGGGCTGCGGGCTGCTGCTGGCAGCTGCTCCAGGTGGCTGGGCACAGATCCCCCTCCGAGTTCAAACAGGGCACTGAAGCCTGTCCCAGAGCTCAGCTCCCCTGGGAGCAGCTGGCATGGTCCTCATCCCGGTGGCTTTGGGCTGGACGCCTTCAGGTGGGATGGCATGACATGGCATAGGAGAGAAAAGGGCTGGGAGGAAACAGAAAGTGCCCTGTGCGGACAGTCAGCCAGAGGAGGGGAATGGGCAGCAAGCTCTGAAGAGAAAAAAACATCACAGAAAGAGAGGCAGAAAGAATCAAACCTAAAAATGATCTCATTTTCCTGCAGTTTAAGGAGGACACAGTGAGGGTAACTGTGCACCAACAACTGCAGTGAATAATGCCATTCCCATGATTCTGCTTAAAGAACTTAAGATCTTGTTTAAAATATCTATCTATCTATCTATCTATCTATCTATCTATCTTGTTTATTAATAAGCAACACTCTGGTTCCCAATGGAATTTCATAGCCAGATGTTTTCTTCTGAATATCTTTGGTAGGTGGAACTTGAATCTCTTAGGATGTGCCTTAAAAAAAAGTAATGCTCAGAGCATAACAAGCCTGGTAACCCAACAATGACAATATTAACCATGAGCTGGTCCTAAGAAGGCTTGGAAACATCCAGTTTCAGAGCCTGCACCTGGCCTTGGTGATGCCTGCAGTTCCTTTGTGGTTTTGCATTCATATTTTCCCTGGTTTCTTGGTGCTGCTTTCTCACACTCACATGAGCAGGGGAGCAGGCTGAAAAATTAATGACACAAAGGAAACAGTGACTGTGAGTGCAGCTCTCTCAGCAGCATAAAGGGGGGAAAAACTGAGTTGTAATCAAAGAAATTACAGTTAATATAAAGAGGTGGAAATGTTCAGAAAAATACAAGTGGTTCAGTTCTTTTACATTCTTGTTTCGTCTGTTGGCTATGGTGTGGCTTTATGACTTTAAATTAAATTAGGTGTTTCAGAGAAACACTTTAGTGAGGTGGGTGCAGTGCATGGAGTATCACAGGCTGTTAAGGCTTGTCTTCTACAACTTGAAATGGTATAGACCAGGAGTATGTGTAATTTTATCTTCATTAACACATTAGGTCTGACAGGAAGTACTGGGTTTACTCATTATTGATGTTCAACATGTTGATTCGACACGAGTGCATTGGTATCTTTCCCCATGTAACAGGAAGTTAAATATTCATCAGTTTGGAAAATAAGGATATTTCTTCTTCTTGAGGCTGATGTGTATTAGGTTCCTTTGAAAAGAAAAAAAAAGTAGGAATCCAGTAGTTGCTGGGAAGAGCTATAGCCTGGTTTTCTACCAAAAAAAAGCGTACTATACATGAATCCATTTTTTCTTTTTTTTCCATCTCTGGTACCCATTAAGAGAACCTAATGATTTTGTGGAGGGCAGAACATGATCCTGGAGAAATATCATGGGAATATAGTACCAGGTTTGTTGGAAAGTCCATGTTCACTTGGAACTCACACCCTTTCACTCTTTGGTGTTCTTAGCAGGGACTTGATGTACTTGTAACCTGAGTTCTGCCCATTGTCAGTGTGAAAAGCAAGCAGGGACACGTCGTTCCGCGTATTTTCAAATATATTCCAAAGGCAAGACGTGCTGCCAGGGAAATACACACTTTTCACTGTGGCCACAGCTGCCCTAAGGTGTGCCCTCATGTTCAGCCTGGAGGAATCTTCTCAGGATGATTTTTTTGACATGTGATGGCAAAAAAATTGTTAGAGTGCTTTATCAGAGGTTATGAGACTGGTTGGAAAATAGGACAACCGTGAGAGGTTTGAGGCAGCATGAACATACCCTTTCCAAGAGCATCCCTGAAACCACTGAAACTTCTCTGACACTAAACTGCCATCTTTAATGGCCTGAGCATAATAACAACAACAGCAATAATAATAACAATAATAATGATTGAAGGGAGCTGTAATAATAATAATAATTTTGCAGCTGATCTGTTTGTTTCCTTTTGTGGTGCTGGCTGGAGGCAGCACACAGCTGGTGGGCTGTGCACAGTGCAGGCTCCTTCCATTATTTCCAAATCAGCAGCTTGCTCTTGACTTGCCCTAAACTCTGCCCTGTTCAGAGGAATGATGCCTGCAGGGGAGATATCTCCAGAATAGCTCTTAGTCCCTCTGTGATGATTTTCCCAGATCCTTTTTCAGTACTTTTGTTTGTTTGTTTTTAGGTCCATAAGTGTAGCAGAGAGATTTGTGTGAGAGGCTTGATTAAAGCCCAGCTGCTCCATACAATCTGGATCCCAAAACATCAGGATGTTTTTGGGTAAGTTCTGCCACCTTCAATAGCGATGCAGCATCATTCTTCTTCCCAGGTGTTAAAAACTCACCAGCACTGACAGCTTCTCACAGCACAGGAGTATTTAATGGGGAAGGAATATGTGTTTGCCAACAGAACCTTTTGTCACATGGAGGCTCTAGAAGTTCATTACAAAATGCAGATATTGCTGGTGTCACAAAGGCACTGACACAGACATTTCACATGGCTTTGCCATGTTTCACCCAAAGCAGGGCTAATAGAAAATTAGCTTTTCCTTTCTGAGGTTATTTGGGGTGATTTTGGAAGTCTCTCTTAGGGCCTTTACCAGGCTTGTGAGGACAAATCATTGAATTGCCTTCTTAGCTGCCGCACAATGAAGGGGCTGGCCCTATGGAGACACCTCCTGGAGAAGGAAGAATGGGGTTCCTTTTCTTTTCTTTTTATTTTAGATGAACAGTTTTTCCCAAAAGAGAAATTTGCATTCCAGAGGTGATACTGTGCTTTTTCTAAGCTTACCTTCTCTGCCACTTGGAGCATGGCAGCTATTGAATGACCCACCAGCAAAATCAAACACCAGCAAATCCATCATGGGGCTTCCTGGGAGCTGCCTCAGGCAGCCCTGGCTTCTGGAGCCCAAAATCACCCCTGGGGAGGAAAAGACACTCCCATCCACAGAAAATCATTCCTGGAGGCCATGGCACCCTCTGGCTGCCCCTGAGGGAGCTGGATTACCCCTGACAGCCAATATTTTTATGTTTCATTGCCACTTTTTCAGCCACAGTCTTTTAATGACAAATCTAAGCTGGTTTTATACACAAAACTTTAAGTCAAGGCATTTTTTCCCCACAGAATTTTTTTAAAAAACAGGGAAAGGAATCTTTAAGCTTCATCCATTAAGGGTTTTCCCCACAGAGAGAAGATCACATTGCAAAGCATCCAAAGGAACATGGTGTATTTCAACAGATTACGTTGTGCTCACTGCCATTAGGAACTCTCTGGCTCCCCAGCTCTCACAGAGATGTTACCAAATTTTGAGTTGCAGTGAAATTGTTGCATTTGCTGGGTTATCTGCTGAGGTGAATAATCTGAGAGCCCGCAAAACTAGACTCTGCTCATAAGTCATCCTGTAACCTGAGGTGAGTTACTTACCACCTCTTGCCTCTAACTCCCCAGATAAACTGAAGAAAAATCAAAGAAAATCAATATCCTTCCCCACCCATCCCTTTTGCCAAGTCCTTTCAGATATTCAGGCAAAAGGTGGTAGGCAAGTGAAAACCACCCTGCGTTGGGAAGTATTTCCATTTCTGATTTGCAGAGGAAAGCAACAATTTTACCTCTTCACTTTGAAGAGAGGGAGAGAGGCGATACTGCTCAAACTAAAAAGAGATTCGTTTTATTTTGTTAATTGCAGTCCTTTTGAAAAAGGATCCTCAGCCTGCCGGTGAGGTGCTAATTAATGTGAGGATGTGGTGCACCATATGATAAAGGCTGCTCTTGAGGAATGTGAGTGAAGTAGGGATTGTTCCCGAGGTGCTGATGTGTAAACAAGATTGCTGCAGAGGTGGGCCACAGGTAAGCTTGACTTTGCATTTTTTTCCAAGCTACTGCCTTGCTCTTTGTGTTCATTTGTAGACATTTTCCACAGTGGGAAAGTGAGGAAGAGAAAAATCATCCCTTGTAACCACCACTGAGTTGTCAGACACAGCCCAGCTCCTGTCTTTAGGATAGGGAGATACTCAGAGCAACAGAGCTAAATGAACAATCAGCATTTTAAAAGCCTAATTAAGATTCTCTGATTTTGACAGTCTGATTGTCTGGCTGTGGTAGTGGGCAACTTTGGCCCCACGTTGACAAAAACCTTTTCAGTCTGTAGATGGTCATTGGCATTTTAGTTCTGCATCTTAAATTTCTTCAGATTTCATCTTGGTAATTTTTGGTTTTCAGACAGAAACAGTGAGAGAAGAAATTCAGGGAAAAGAATTGATTATCTCTCTGGTCCACAAGTATTTAAGACTTTCTTAGGCCTCTATTACAAAGGCTTCTGGCCTTCTTAAGTCTATTACAGAGACTTCTGTCTTTACATTTAAGATTTATGGAGGGGAACTTTGCTGCCATATATTGATAATATTGGTGATAACATTGATAATAGGGTGGCAACTGTGGACTATCCCTCAACAACTCTCTTCTGCAGCCAGTTTTGACTTACAATTGAATGGGAAAACATGCCAGTGACATACTTAAGAAATCCTGGAAGAAAATACATCCCATGTTCCCAAATTGTGCAGTGTTTGATTTGTTACTGTCTGAAGTACAATACTCCCAGATGGACTGGAGAGGGTGAATTGAGCAGGCAAACAGCAGTGGCTTGCTTGCAGACAAGTTCAGCCATATTCTCCTGGGGAATTCAGTGCTCAGTAAAGACTTTTTCTGCCTTTTCTTTTGTATTATATAAGAGGACAAGCCCCGGGCATGTCCAGTTTGTGGATCCAGTGGAGGATCCTCCTCTTCAGCAGTTGTTTTGTTCAGATGCTGGAGAGGGAGTCCTCCAACTGTGGAGGAGGTTGCAATCCCAAGTTACCTTGTAATTTGGGATTGCAAGAAGTACTGAGTATTCCATGAACCCTTCCCTTCACTAACCCCCCACCAGATGTGTCCACTTCTTTAGAAGACAAATCTGACTATGAGCAGTGAAGGAGGAATATCCTCTCTGCTAGAAGAAAAATAGGGAAAAGATAGATTGGAATAGCTGGGATTGCTTACACTCATTACTCAGAGCCAGAGGAAGGAGCTGAGGGTCAAAGGAAGGACAATAGGTCCAATCCAGGGTGTGTGGAGGCAGCTTTTGGTTGTGAGCTGGCCAAGGTTAGTGTCACCGTGCTGTCAGCAGTCCTCTTGCAGTCCATTGGGATGCATCCAGCGGAGCACAGCTGGGTGAGGAACATTCCTGGCCCTCAGCAAAAAGCAGTGCTCCCACAGCTGGAGTCACTGGGAGAGGCAGGGCAGCTTCCATGCAGGTGTGTTACAGTCCCCAGCTGTTGTGGGGACACCCCCTGGGGAACATCTGGCTGGGAATACAGAGCTGGAGCTGGAGCTGACCAGGCTGATGCCATTCAGGGCTTTCTGACCTAGAGTACAAGGTGGTCAGAGGTTTTCCCAGCAGAGAGGAAATGCTTTTCCAGTGTGATATACCAGCAGATGAGGGAAAAGGGAGAGGATTGACCAAACCTCTTGAGAGAAAAACATTTCACCTGAAAAATGTATCATTGCATTGTGACAAAAATGTTTTCTCAGAGAAAATATTATGGTTTCTTCTTTGGGAGGAGGAAAAGGAAGAATATAATTTTCACATATTGAGGTCTTTCTGCAGTGGATTGTGTCTTTTGGAGGTTGCTTTTTTAATTTCTAGAAATATTTCTGAATTCTTGTGTCATTGCCTTTTCAACTCCATGATGCAAATGGAGAATAACTGGGAATATCTATACATATTTAAAAACCCTCCACAAAACATGCTAGATAGCAATTCCATTTACTGATTTCTCTTTATCTCTCTATATGAATTTTCTATAACCCTGCTGGCTAAAAGTTTCATAAGGTAATAATTTTTTCAACTGCACTGTTTATATGGTGTGGAGATATGCTTTTTTGGCAGTCCCAATATTCCAGGCTTGTCATATATTTCATGTGGAAAAGCAGAACTTTCCCAGATGTGGAATAGCAGAATTTGGTGATTTTATTTTTATATTTACCTTGATAGAGCCAAAGCAAAATCTTATTGATTTTAAACCACTGGGAAACCATTTGATCAGCATTAAGCAGAGTACAGAACTACTGGGGTTTTTTCCCCAGTCTTCAAAGAATCATTAGCTATTTTAGAAAATTAATGAAAATCTTTAAAAGAGAGCTTGGGTAAGAGCTCCTTTTGTTTCCAAAGTTTTTCTCCACTTCCCACACGCATTCAGCCCACTTCTGGATATATATTTAAGGCAGAGAGAGCTCCAGGCTGTTTGTACAATGAAATTGGCAGGAGGCAATCTTTCATTCACTCACACAATTGTGCCCTTAGAATATAAGCTATGAACACAACTAATATGATAATTAAATGATTTTAAAAGATACCAAACAAAATAAACAGTTCCACATCAGCTCAGTAATAAGAATAATCTTACTTTCAGAAAGTGCATTTTATCTTGAAGGCTCCCAGAGCTGCCAGCACTTTGCACATGTCCAGCCACAGATCAGAGCCTGGTGAGAGGCACTGCTCCCCGTGGGGAGCACAGCCAGCGTGTCCTGCACTGAAACCTGCTCAGGAAGGGGAGCTGAAAGCCAGATTCGGAGTAGAAAGTGCATGACTATGGTTATAAATGGAAAAGACTGCCCAGAGAAGCTGCAAATGAAAGATTTTGTAAGAGAACTCTGTTGTTACCAACTAACACAACATGCACACATGGCCTCTCCAGTGGCTCGGGCTGTAACAGCCCAGGGTTTCTGAGAAGCAGCAAAGCAACGCTGATAGTCAGAGAACCATGGGTTGGGCTGGGTTGGAAAGGAACTTGGAAAGATCATGTCATTCCAGCTCCCTGCCATGGGCAGGGACACCTTCTCCTAGACCAGGTTGATCAAAGCCTCATCCAAATGCGTTTTGAACACTTCCAAGGATGGCACATCCACACCTTCTGTGGGAAACTTCTGCCAGTGCCTCACCACCCTCACAGGGAAGCATTCCAGAAACTTCCCAGAACCAGCTCTGGTAAACAGCACCACACTATTCCTGCTCCCTCTGCTGGGGTTTTTCTGGGTCTCCCAGACACCAGATATACACACAAAGCCACATTTCCACTGGTGTGGGGTTTTTTTTAAGTAACTCTGGTGGAGAAGAAATCATTTTCGCCTGTTGCATCCTCAGCAGTGCGGGTGAAGATGAGCACAGCAGCATAACTGAGAATCTCCTCATTACCCTGCTGTAACTGTATCTCAGGGGGAGACAATAGCCCCAGGCTTAGGTTTTCTAAAAATTTATCGGTATCCAAAGGGATCTTGCACAGGCAGAAAGCAGCAAGTTGATTTTTTCCAAGAGCAGCTTTGCCATTTTAAGCAGTTGTTGGCTTAATAAGTGAAATAGCTCAGGGCTGTGTGCATGCCACAATGATTGCATTCTGTAAGAAAAGACTGTGCCTGTGGGTCTCCAAGATTCAGAGCCAAGACTAGTCATACTTGTGGTCTTTAAGTCACAACCCCAAGCTATTCTCACCAGCGTAGATAAGGGATAGCTGATCATAAGAATAACACCGATTCCAAAATAACTAACCACAGCAAAATGAAAATGACCTAGTGGAGCAATACAAAGGGCGTGTGATTGACAAGATAGCTGCTCTTTGAAATGTACTGCAGGCAGTAAATAGCATCTTATGCCCATAAGGTATTTTCTATCTTAAAGCCAAGAATAATGATCTGGCATCTGTCCTTCCTGAATGAGGATTCAGTTCTCAAGGCTGCGGCAGCTCCCTCCCAAAAGCCTCTGGAAATGATAGCAGGGGTGTGCTCATGGCTTGTAATTATACCATGGGGTGCTTCTCCTCCTTCTTTCCAAAGGGCTCCTCTCTAATAGAAACAGCTGTGCAGGCTGGAGGGGAGTTTTGCTTCTTACGCTTTGCTGAGATGGATTTAACTCCCGTTTGCATATCCTTGGAGTGGGCAGCCAGGCAAGGAAATGCAAGGGCTGATTCCTAGTTTATCTTTGCCCCCAGCAAAATCCAAGTGGCATTTCTGCTCATTTCTACCAAAGCAGCTGCAGGGCTCTGCTATCTCCACCTTGTAATCACTGTAATATTTCCATTTCCCCTGTTTGTGGCATGGTGCAAATATAACCACGTAGGGCTGTGAAATGTGACATTCCATGGACCTGATGCCAGGAGGGAAGAGTTCCCAAGGTCTGCAGCAGCAAGATTTGCCCATAGCACTTTGGCAGCCCATCCCAGCACCTGAGCTGCACGACCATTCTCACCTCACAGGAGCAACAGGAATCAAAAAATGTGAATAAGAGCTGCGATATTTGCTTCTTTTCTTTTTTTCTTTCTTTCTTTCTTTTTTCCCCTGCCTAGTATAGACTGGAATGCAATCTGGTGAACAGAAAGCTCTTGGAACATGTCAGATGGCTTTGAGGAAAGCAAAATGCTCCTTCTTTCAAGAATGGTATATTTTCTGATGTTGTCATGGAGCTTTTTGTTGGTTTGTTTTGTTTTGTTTTGTTTTTTAAGTGAAAAGGAGAATTGTAACTTCCTTTACACCAGTGCATTAGCATAATACGTTCCTGCCTTCAGGTACTGTATGTCATTGTTGTGAGTACATTTTGACATCTCTCACACTTCCAGCACTCCAAAGATCCATGACAGAGCTGAATGAAAACTTTTTTTTTTTTTTTGACTTGGCAGGAGCAGTAAGAACACATAAAACCTGCCAGCTGTCAAGGATGTAAATGGTGATTTTGTTTCACTTTTTTAATGAATTAAAGCAGGATTGAAATCTGTCCAAAGACAGCATGTTGGGCCTTGCAAGGAAAGAAAAAAATGAAAGGGAGGGATTTTTTTTTTCTCTTTTGGCAGTTATGCTCACAGAGTGTTTATTCTTGGTAGCACAGTATAGGACAGAGCTACTCTCCTGGAAGAGCTTTGTCCGTGGCAGGAACTGGTTTCAAGAGAGAAAGCATTTGAGGGATTGAAAAAAAATCTTAGTTCTGCCTTATTTCAATGCAGGCACCTAAAAACTACTGCACTCATCAGTGCTTTGGAGAAGGGTGGCAGCCAAGCAGGGACAGAAGTCATTTTGTGTGTCATTTACAGGATGAAACCAAACTAAAATCTGATGGATTTTTCTTATAAATCATGTTTTTGATGCCACTTTTTGGGGTGGGGACAGATGTGTCTTTCAATCTATCAGGCTGGCATCATGTACTTCTGAGGAGACTGTGGTTCGTCCCTCTGGTCCCTCCTTTTTCATCTTCAGGGGTGAAAATATGGTGGAGAATTTGCCAGGTGCTTTGCTTTTTATGCCCTAGTTTCTGCTTCTCAGGTGATCTCCCATTCTGGAGCCAGCCAACTTCAGGTCATGGTTTCCAGCTGTGAAGGGGTTATCAGAAACCTCAAAAATGGAATTGCAGATGTCTTAAACATCTGGCAATTTCCCTCAGCACTGGCAGAGGGAAATGAAGCCTGTTCTTTAGGAAAATGGAGTGCCTGACATCAGAAAAAGCTCATACTGTGTGATGTTCCTGGACCAAAGAGCATCCTGGAAGCCCAGCTCAGCTCTGGATTTGGGGCAAGCCAGGTACAAGCTCATCTCCAGCAGTGTGGGCTGAGCTGGTCCTGTGTACAGCATGGAAGAGGTTCCATGTGCCTGGCAGGAGGTGCATGGAGCCCATTAGGTCTTGCAGGGATTTACAAACAAGATTCAACTTGGCATTTGTGAACAGACCTATTAATCCAATGTGGCTTCTCAGGCAAGCCAGGCTCAGGCTGTACTTCAGATTTAGACAAAATAGAAGGGAAGAAATTGGTTCAGACAAAACAAGAGAGAGTACTAGCTTCTTCCAAAAAAACTCAAGGTGGGCCCAAATTTCTGAAGAAAATGTAGAACTCCCTTTTCTTCCCCTCTCTTCTCTCCCAGCCTCCTAAACCTCTGGCACCTACCCGCTTCAGCTGGAACAGAATGACTCTTCTCCAGTTTCCAGCCTCTCCTCAAGTAGGAAGTATAGAAAATCTCACAGGAAAGCCTTTTCTTATGAGCTTTGCAGGCAGATTTTTCTGAATAAAGAGAGTCTTACACATACCAGCTATTTATTAAGTCTTCTATCCCCAGCTTGAATATAAGTCTTGAGACACAACGTGTGGTTACAGGATGACAATCTGCTAAACCCTACAACCTCTTCAGTAAACTTTGTAGGATTGTAGGAAATATAGGGACAGTTTGGACTCTTCAGTTCTCTTTTTTCAAGAGAAATCTTCATTTAGAGCAGCATGCCAGGAGTGGAAAAGGTTAACCTGATGAAATGGGGCAGCTCAGCAATAAACATTAATTTGCAATATTTTCCTCACTTTGGGGCAGTTGTGCATGTTCTGCAAAGGCACAGAGCAGTCTCCCCACCTCAGGATCCTGCTGTTACTCAGCATCTTCTTCCTCCATTTCTGAAATGGGGAAAGCCTGCTCAAAGAAATTTCCAACTTCCTCCTCCTTGCTGGAAATGAAAGCACAGGAGATGAAAGGGAAGGAATCCCTGCTGCCTTTCCAGGTCGTGCTTTTCTTCCCCTCATTAGGGTCTGGGCTACCTTGCCCACACTATGAGACCTCCCCTAGCAGGGGTGAGACTCCTCTACCTCCACCAGTTGGGTCCACAGCATGTCCAGCCATTGATAAAGGGATGAACAAAGCAACTTAACCACTTAAATCTGGGTGGACACGGGGGGAAAGACAGGAATGGCTGAGGGGGGAAAAGAGGCCCCCCAATCACAGCACATTTCATGCCACCAACACACAACCCTGAGGTAAATCTTGTGCATGAGAGAAGTCAACAGTGATTATTTACTCACTTGCTGAAGTGGTAATTTGTGCTGTATTATGAAAAGTTTTAGGTTTCCTGATGTATGGGAGGCAAAAAGCCCCCAAATTAGGATGCTTGGGTTGGCACCTTCAATGGAGGGAAGGTGCCTGGTGTTTAGCCTCACTTTCTTTGATGGGGCCGCAGCGCTTAACCATGCTTAATCCTTTTTAATGAACACTTTGCTGATGCAAATCAGCCCACAGATGTCTATTTAAAGGAAAACACTGAAAAATCTTTTGGGAGACTGTCTCTGTAAGATAGACTTGGCCAAACTAAAGAGTGCCACATAAAGGTGAGTGAAAAATAACTGCAAGTTAAAAACGCGCTTCAGGGAAGATGGTTCAGAGGAGAATGTTTTCCAAAGTGGTGAATTTCTCATTTCATAGTTATGAAAAGAAAAATAATCCAATTCTACTCTTGTCTCCAGAAATAGTTCAGAACAGAGAAATAGAAGCACTGTTTTCAAACAGGACTTTCCTGTCCTTTAAAACTACTTTCTTTCGAAAGGCAGAAAGGAAAGAGCACAAAGTAACAGTGGCTGTTTTGCCAGTTGGAAAGCATTTAGAAAGTGTGAGAATGTGGAGGGGGGAGAAAAATCACATCCTTAAGCTTTGTCACTGTTCCTCAGCTGGAAAAATATTGGAAAGCAGAAAAATGTTTCTTTTTTCATACATCCTTAATTCGGGGAATGGTTCCATAGGAAAGCCATTGTCTCCCAGGAAAGATATTCCACTGAGAAAAATCAAGAATTTTCCAGCACTCTCTAACCACATGCCTTGTTTTCATTTCTACCCACTGACTGATAAACAGGGCACTTTTCAGGCGGATATTCTACTCCTCCAACGTGTTATTCCAACACATGTGGCCAGGTAGATCTTTCTGAGCATTATAATTTTCCATTTTTTTCTCTAAATGGATTTTTTTTAAAAGAGCTCTAAATATGCACTCACATACAAACAGGAGGTGAACAATTCTTTCTGAGGACCCTGCTCGTTTAGGAAACATTTCAAACATTTTCAAGAGCAGGATAATGACGAGCACATACGAATTTACAGCTTGAGTCATTACTCAGTGACTTTTCAAGTTCAATTTGCCATATCTAATTATTCTTATTTTACTACTTTTAATACTTTGAACAGTTTTTGGAGGGCTTAATCAATCAAAAGTGTCACATTGCATAAAAATTTGACTTCCTTGAACTGGTGACCTTCCCTCCACATCATCCAGCTTTGCCTGATCACTCTTCCCACCCTCACTGGTAGTTATTTTAATCACACAACATTTGGGGTAGTCAGGACAGTGAGTGATCCAAATGCACCCTTTTGCCCAAGCCATCATTTGCAAATCATTGCACAAGGTGCATGCTTTCCCCCTTACTCTACCAGAGGCCATTGCTTAAAAGATCCAGTTCCTGTAAAAACAATCCCAGGTCAGCACTCAGAGAGTGAAGGAAAGGCCCGTTTCAGTCGTGTGGTTTTTGGCACGGAACGACGGTGAGTGCATAATCTGTATAAATGTTAGCTTTCTAAACAAACAGAACCTCTGCTTGCACAAAGGCACACAATAAGGTTGAAACTTGTTTCTTTCATTAAGCAACCTTTCAAAACTGGGGCTTGTTTTGTTCTAGACACCCATCGATCCTGACAGATCCCAATAAACAAACAGCAGCAATGGCAACGGAGCCAACTGAGCTGCCCTGAACACTTTGCTTTCTTTCCTTTCCTCAAGTATGGAAGTATTTTGTCCATCACCCAAACACAGAGATGTTGGAGTGGAAATGGGAAAGTTTTTGGAGCTTGTACCATGCTGTGGTGGATGTCAGTGGAGGGGTGCCACCAGGCAATCCCTTGGGCAAGGCTTCAATTCCATCCACGACCCTTGGGGGATGTTGGTGATGCGAACTTCCCACTCTGGATCTGTGAGGGTTATATGGGAAAAGTCAGCTGCTGGCAGTAGTCATCCCTCAATACCCTGTCCAGACCTGACCCATTTCCAAGCTGCAAAAATTCTTTTGCTTGGTGCTGCTATTGCAATTTCACCATGGTGTCACTGATGTATACAATAATTTGGGGTTTTTTTCAGTCTAAAAAGGGACAGCAGGAGTGATCTGTTTATGTGCTTAAAATAGCCTGGAAAGTAAAGAGGAAAAAAATAATTTGATCCATCTCAAGCAATTATATATTTAAAAAAAAATTAAATATTTTAGTGCACTAAAGTATTTTTGAAAGAGATGGAAAAGTAGTGTTTTGTGTACACTGTGCTAAAAATGCCTTAAAAATCCATCACTCCCCAGCCATCTGTTTAGGAAGGCAAAGCTCTGCAGATGAAAAGACACAGAGGCAGACAGCAGTTGTCCATGTTAAAATGCTGTTTGTCTGTGGGCTCTGTTCCACCTCCTCCCACTGTCTTCTGGATGCTCATAGGTGCCCTTGCATCAGGCAGGCCTACATTTATGGGACAAAGTTTTGCATTTTATTTTCTAAAATCTAAATCAGCCTTAATTATATCCTTTCACTGGACAATACGTAACATTCTACCTTTCTGGGAAAACCAGAACAGGGAAAATAAGCGCATGTTTTATCTGAGAATGCACAGCTCACATGACAGATAATGCAGGGATTACAGAAGATGTGATTTCTGTGCACTGACAATACAGACGTGCTGTTCCTGGAGGAGGAGGAATTTTGGGTTTAATGTAGGTGGGGTTTAAGTCACTCAGCAGCTTGTCTGAGGCAAAAGTACAATACATGGCTTTTACTTATAAAAAAGAAGGCACTAGGATGATTTACTGCTTGTCACACAGCACTAAAACAACACATGGTTACACAGGTCATTTAAAAATTACTTTTTTCTTTGACTGGTCTGCACAGTGGTGGAGTGTATATTCAAGAGTGTATATTCATTTTATTCTCAGTGCGTAAATGCATCAGATTAAAAAAAATTAAAAAAAAATTTAAAAACCCCCAAAAACCCAAACACAAACCCAAAAGAAAATTAACCCACGTATCTCACTCAAAAACCCTTGCAAATGGCTACAGTAAATTTCCCAGCACTTCAGCCTGATTGACATGTGGGAGTCATGTTCTGGCACAAATATATCCTGATGAAGTTATCCCTTCAGTGGTCACAGAAGGTCATCCTTTATGTCTTTGCTCCTTTGTCAATAAGGTCTTAGGTAGTTCCCCTCCCATTTTCATGTCTACACATGATTTCCTAGTTTATTAACAATTTGGTGGCTTCCATTGTGTGGTGGCTTTTTTTTTCTTGTTGACTGCCACCTCAGCTTTGCCAAAGTGTCTCTTGATTTGCAACTGTGAAAGGAGCTCTGGGGCTGGGGCAGTGTGACCCATCACCTCTCCTTGTCACCCCCAAGATGCGCAGAAAGGGAGGGATCAGGATTAGCAGATCCAGCCTGGTGCTCTGCTCCCATTCAGAGTTCAGAGACAGCAAATCTGTGGCGTGCACTATTCACTGATTTTAGCACCACCAAGCCCAGAATCCCTTCTCAGTGCTCCCTGGCAGAAGCAGCTCTCAAAGAGCTCATGTGTCTCACCCAAAAAAGAGGACAGAAGAGCTGCACAGTCCTCCCTTTCCTATGAAACAGTTTTGCCTGCTTCCAGACGTAGAAAAATCCAACACAGGGTTCCCACAAAGTGCCTTAAGCCTGCTAAGAAAAGTAAAACAAAGCACAGTGAACTACATCTTTGCTGAGCAGCTAAGACAGCAGATTTGAGCTTTTTATAGCTCAAGTCTGTCATTCAATTGGCAAACAAGTGAATTGTATATTAATTAAAGTGATATATCAAATATTAAATTAAAGTGAATAATGTATTAATTAAAATCTCTGAAAAATGCATTGACTGTCTTTTGAGTGGCCACCTGATCTTGGTCTAAATTAGGCTTCTGAATACCCTACTGTCTTGATAGTGTGTTTTGATTCTTCCTCATTTTTAAAAAGAAATCTTCTGAAATGCCTAAAATCTCTAAAGGCATTTCTGACATTTCAGAAAATATTCTGGGGCTCTTGTCAGCACAGAAAACTGCCTGAATATCATCAATAAAACATGATGAAACATAATTTTCTCTGAATTATGTAATATTTTCCATTTTTTGAAGTACGAAAGAGATGTAGATGAAAACACTCGATTCTATAGATGACTTGAAAGTTCAGAATTGCCCTGGAGACCTTTGTGTCAGCCAAAGCAGATGATGCAATAAAATTACACATACAAATACTTTAACAGGTTGTTCCTAAAACTAGAATCCTGTTTATTGGAAACTCCCTACCTTTGGCAATTCTCATCAGTTGCTATAATAAATACTCTGTTTTCTGCAGAGCACAAGAGAAGCTCTGAAAGTGTTTGTGAGCTTTTTGCATTGTCTTCCAACAGCCCCCAAACCAAACAGTGCCCATAAATCCATCCTTTAGCCTTGTTTAGTTATTAAATGTTTCTGTTGGATCTGCTTCCGAGACGTTTGAACTTTTCAGCTGGTGCTTCAGTAATTTGTGACAGGTCATAAGTGATCTTTATCCACTTTGTTAAGGGGTTTCAACAACCTCTAAACTCCCATGATCTGTTGGCATTACAACTCCCCGAAAACCCCAAAATCCAACTTAAAACAGATGAACTTTTCTTATGCAATGCATTAGCACTTTCTGGCCTTTTGGATGCCTTGACTCCGGTTGATCTTGTTTAGAAACTGAATTCTATATAAAGATTATGGTTTTATGCCTTTTATCTATGGACCTTACAGACAAACATATAGGACATACAGAACTATTGCTTACAACATGAAATATAATCAAAATATGTGCACATACAGTGAAAGGGGGGTAATTGTGGAATAAAAACGGCAAGACAAGTGGCCAAGCACACTTGTGAAACTAAAATTTAAAACTGATTTGAAATATATTCTTTTGAAAGAATATGTATTCAAATTTCAAATATATCTATTTGAAATATTTTCCTAGGCTTTTGTAGGTCATGTAGATATTTAAAGCAATTTGAAAGAGGAGCTGTGTGGTATTTTCAGGTTAAAATCTCCGTTTGTCTGTAATGTTTTCCTTGGTACCATTACTCCTCCCTGACAGGTGAGGGGAGGTTTTGACACTGTTAATATAACACAGGGTGTTAATCTTATAATCGCCCTGTCAGCACTTCGTGTCAGGGTGTTAATGGCCACCTTTCAGCCACTCGGGCTCGCCTGCCAATAAAAACACTGCCGCCTCCTATCCAACCAGCAGCTACTCTGCCCTTTCCCCAAAGAACAAATACAAAATTTCACTAGCCATGTGGCTCTGAAAGATGCTCCTCTCTGTTTATTTCCTCTTCCTTCTCTGCACCCGTTGGCACACAGAGCAACTCTGACACCGAGGCCTTTTAATGCACTTTGCAGGCTTCATGTTATTTTAAAATATCCTGGGTTTTTTTTAAGTTTTAAATAAACATAACACCTTGGACAGCATAAAATGAGATTTTTTTTTTTTAAACCAGTGAGAAGCACAATGATTTGCCACAGCATTTAGCTATTTAAATGTAATCCAAAGACAAAAGCTGTATTTCTGTAATTTCCCAGGGGTTGCGACGAGTCCACATTTTTCTCTCTGCACAGGAGAGGGGCTTTTCCAGCTTCCTGGCAGAAGGAGTTGCACAATTCCAGATGACTTACTTTATATGCCTAGAGGAGCTTTATTACACAAAGGGAGACAAAGAGAGGAAGAGGGAGAGAGCACACACTCAGAATAATAAACAAAGACGAATAAACATTCCTGCAGTTATCCGTAGGGATTCCAGATGCTGCTCCATCCCTCCACAAGGCCCGCCTGCCTCCCCACACCTTCATGAATATTAAACACAGGTCAATATTCAGCGAGGTGTGGGGAGGCCAGAGCTGTGATTAAACCCCACAGTGCAGCCAGTTTGCTGCTCTCACTATCTGATGTTTGGGTTTTTACTTAATTTCCTATAGGTTCCCTTTAATAAATGTGACGTGGCTGGTTCCAGCATCATGTGCTGTCCATCTGGATTTTATACTCCTTGCATTTTCCTGGCTGAAAAGAAACAGACTTACTACCCAGCTCATTAGAAACCAGTCCCCAAAAGTAATAGTTTGTTCCTAGATAAATAAATTGTTTCTCATGTGGGACTGGGATTTTACACAGACAAAAAAAAAAAAAAGGAGCAAAGCATAAACAGTCACCAGTTTCCATGTCATACCCAGCCAAAGATGCAGTCAAAATTATTTCTGTATTAAAAAATCAGGATTTACTTTTTGTTTTTCCTTGCTGTATTTTATAGTAAGCACAAACACTGGAATTCCTATTATCTTGGATGCACAAAAATATTCATTATACCACTACAGAAAAAATTATGGGTTTTTTCCACAGTCTTTCCATATGCTATGTTCATATGCTATGTTCATGTGCTTTGCAACAGCAAAATGAATGTGAAAGGTCAGACAGTCAGAACAGAAGAAGATAGATACCTCTTATCTTGTTGTGATCAGGCATTAATATAGAAAATACATATAATTTTTGCAAAGAAGATGATATTGAAGTGGATGATTTAGAATTGGATTCTAAACGTAAGGGGGTGTAAGAGGATCTGTCATTGACTCCAAGCAAAGCCCAATCAGCCAAGCAGCCTCCACCTCATCCAAGCCACCACAGCCACTGCCAATCTTTTTAACAACTTATTTAACATTTGGTTATTAATGCAGCATATCCTGTCTTGGTTCTGCAAAGTTACTCATTGCTGGAATTCTAAATATTTGCGGAATTGCAGCTAAATCAAAGGGAAGGTTTAAGTAGCACTTTATTATGTATTATATACTTCAAAATACGTGCACTACCCGGGGGATATAGAAAGTATTTAAAAGAGGAGGTCTGTCTCTAATTAAACTGACTGACTGCTTTATGCCATACTGCTTCCCTTTTTATTTCACCTGTTAGCAGGGGCTTAAAAATACCTGTCCTTGGCAGAAGGGAGGAATGTCACCATCTGCAACAAAATCACTGGGTCAGCAGTTTGGGTGGTGGACAGAGGTTCAAACCTGTACAAGGATGGAATGATGTGTGTGAGCAAAGTGAGTGAGGGGAAAGAACACCCTTCCACCTGCAAATCCCTGAGTATCCTAAACTGGCCACTGCCTGCCAGGCAATTTCACATCCCAGTCATTAGCTGTGCAGGAATTTCAGAGTTTCATGTGTTGGTCAGGCTGAGTGGGTCACTGTAGTTCAAAACAAAGAGGTCCAAGATTACTGTCCAAACAGCTGTGCTTCATATTTGAATTTTAGCCTTGTGCACTGTGAAAAACCTCAGGCCCAGTGCTCCCTGAGGAAGTCTTGCATAAGTTTTGTTCTCTTTTGGTGGAGCATAGAGAAAGTAAAGGGCCAGATTTCAGCTGACCTTGGAATATGGAGTAGATGGTCCTCTTATATATCTGTGTATATTTAAGTCCTGTGAACAGTAATGGGACAAACATCTGCAGAGTGAGGAGCAGCTGCAACCCTAAAGAAAGCAAATTAGGAGAAGCCAAGAGCAATCAAACTTGGTTAGATTTTAGAATTTTGCCAATGCAATAGCTGTTCCAGAATTACTTTATAGGTTAAGCAAACCTCTCCATCTGCAGTGGGGTTTCATCTTCCCAACAGAACGTAGCTATTTGCCAGCTTTTTGGTGCCTTAGCTTCAAAAAGCAAAGAGCTCCAAGAACTCTTGCACAAAAAGGAAGCAGCTGCTTGCAGAGCTGAGACAGGATGGTAAAGGAGACCTCTTGGGAATGCTGTGACAGGCACAGTGCTTACAGACTGCCAAGATGTGAGAAGGAGGGAATGCTCTTCAGTTTTGTGATCGCTGCTTCCTGGTGGGAAAGTGGTTTTGGAAGAGTGGGAAATTCATATGAACTTGATTTGGTATTTCTGAGGACAGAAGGTCTTAATTGACAGCCTGGGTGGTGCTAACATCAGTGTGCCCCCTTGCATTTCATTGCTGGTGCACAGAGAATACCTTCTGGGAAGAGACAAGTTCACCCTTCTTTTTTTTTAAACCTTGGCTGTTCCTGAACTTTTGACTAGGAGTTATTTTGGATTAATTTTTTTGGAGATACTAAAATTCTGTCAGTAAAATTTGGACTGAGACCACTGTAGCAATTTTCACAAACTACCATTGGATAGAGCAGTCACCTGGACTTACTTTTCAGTTGCCACCAGCCTGCCTTTGAGCACATTGCTAAAATGTAGGGCTGAAGCCTTCAGCATCAGCTGAGATTCAGCCACAAGATGATTAATAGAGAATGCAGAGTCAATTCCCTCATGACTCTACAAAAACTGTAGGCAGGCCTTCAGCAGCCCATCAATAATATTTTGAGCCATTCAGGCTGCTCAGATTCCCAAAAGAGACTGTCAGATCAGTGTGAGAAACACAGGGGTCAGAGTGGAATATGTGCACTTGACTGAGTTCCTGCTGGGAGTCCTGTGACCTGCAGGAGTCTGTTCCATGCAGGACTTTCCAGGAAGGCAGGAGAAAGCTGTCTTCTGTTTCTCTGACAGAAAGGTGCTTGTAAAGAGGAAGATATCCAACCCAATGAAGACCTACAGCAATAAAAAACAAAGGGAATAATGGATGGTCACATACTTCCAAAACTCTATAAAAGCTGCCCCATTTACATATGAGCTCAATACAGAAAAACAGCCCACCATAAAGAGGAAACAGAGCAAATGTGGGACCTCAATAAAGCCAGTCAAGTGCCTGCTTTATCTCCAGTGGTATGGCAGAAAATATGAGCAGATTTAATGGGTATGTATTGTCTCTCTGGGAAAATGGAGATCCTAACTACTGTTATATTTGAAAAAGACACTGCAAATGCTTTTTGGTCATGTAAATTTCCCCAATTTTATCAGGTTATCTGCTCCAGACCTTAGGTGGAAATGCTGGTCAGAGGTAGTTCTGTTTCTGTATTTAGGTAGCCATAGGAAACAAATCAAAGAGCAAGCACCAGAAGTGTGGCCTCCATATTTCAGGCAGGTGCTGGCTGGCATTGCTTGTGACACAGCCTCCCTCTGATAGAAAACATGTATAAAAGTAAATTATTTGATTGCAAAAAACCTTTGTGGAGATGATTTAAAACAAAGCAGTACCCAGCATCCAGGGTGCTGAAACTCCTCAGAGGAACAGCAGTTCAGTGGGTATAAATGGACACACACTGCCCTTGGTGCTGTTCCTAAAGGGTTTAAAAATTCATTTGTTTCTTTAAAAGAATATTATCTTCTGAGATACTATGACTTGGAGAAGGTGGAGCTATTTCCAGCTTTGTCAAGCTCTGTAATAATGGAAAGATCAGTCGTTCCCTCTTCTTCCCACTCGTCTTCCCACTCTTCTTCCTGACATGCTGGCACTCTTCTGTTGTATTGCTTTGGTCATGCTTATGAAACAAATCTTAACAAGGTAATACTCATGGTTTTTCAGCCATTTGGAATGATTTCTGCTATTTGGTTTTCCCACATAAACACTTTGTTATGTGGAACTGATCATTTTAAGTCATGTTGAAGCTTGAGGCTCGTTGAATGCATGGTTGTGATGCTGTTAATTCCAACATGAGTGAATGTGTGTACAGGTAGGGAAACAGAAGGGTCTTTATTGATCCACTGTCAATGAGAACAGAATCTAACTCACCTGAATTTTTGTGAATTCTCATATTTAATTCATTCAATTACATGATCACAAAGCTTTTAAAAATTATTCACTCTCTTCTGGCTCTGGCACTCACCATCTGTTATTCCTCTAAAATTGGCTTTTATATGCTGAATAAACAACCTTCTGTTTTCGTTATTCATATGCCATGTTATGAAAAATCTATAAACACAAGGCTTCTCACTAATTATTAAATTGCCACCATTTATTATGTGGAAATATTTAATTTATTCCAAAAACTTTTTTTCCTTCTTAATTCAAGATAGTCCAATACCTTTGAACAGTATCTTCCTGGACAGATAAGTAATAGATTAAACTCCCTTTTGGTAGAACAGGAAGAATAGCTTTAAATTATTTAAAGTGCTGGCATTTCAGAGAAATGGATTTTCCCATTATGAGCTTGCTCAATGTCTCAAACAACATCACAAGCAATTTTGACCAGAACAATTACATGATTTAAATAATAAACCAGAACTCACAAAGACTGCAATATCACAGCAGTTTCTAGAGCACCCTTTCTAAGTCATTGATGCATCCTGAATTGTATCAATGATAAAGAGGTGTTTTAAAGGAATCCAAAACTTTACCCAGTGTAGATAATCTGGTCAGTGTGGAGAAAAGACTGACCATGATAAAACTGAATGCCTCTGCAGAGAAATAGATTCCTGCCTAGTTTCCTTCCATCTTTACAAACAAGACTTGTTTCCACATGTGGCTGAACTGAGATTACAGACCTGCTTTTACTCTGTGTGATTGACAGAGGGGAAACTCACTCAGCATTGGAAAAATAATGATGGTCCTGTTATTCTGAAGGACATAAAAACTGGCCTGTGCAGAGCAGCAGATTCAGAGTGACCAGCAGCATGTGCATATGGCACTTTCCTTTTCTGTTTACTGTATCTACATAAATCTTCACTAAGTGTTTCTTTGTAAGACTTCAGCTGGCACTTCCTGTACACCCTAACATTTCATCAGCTTCAGGGAGTGCATTATGGGATGCCAGCTCAGGCCTAAGTTCTTGAATCATGCATTGCATATTTCTTGCTATCCGAATGAAAGCCTGCTAGCACACTTCCCTATCCAACACCAGGCCTCTGGTGAATATTTATGTTGGAAGCCAAAATCTAAAAAGACGAGGCTGCTTTGGAAATTCTGGTCTTAGTGACACAACAATTCATCACTTCTGTGCAGTTTTGGAGCTCTCATAACAAACATCACACAATGAGGTTTGAATCAAAGCAAGTAGCCAAAGTTAGTGGCGGTGTTTTCCTTCCTACAGTTTCTGCCAGTGTCAGAGAAGGATGTTTATTACAAACTTTTACAAATTATATGTTAACATAAACCCAAGTTAAGTCCTTGTCTGGAACAAGCTCTTGTACTACTACTGTGAAGTTGTCTAAAAATACAGCTGGGAAAAGGGTATGACTTGAAATAAATAGAGTCATTTCAAGGGTAATTTGGGTTGCTATGTCTTCCACACACAACTGAGAAATCTGTGCTGAGCAGATTGGGTTTCTGGCTATTCTTTAATGTGTTTATATTTTCTGAAACAGCCCTTGGAAATACTATTTGGACTGCATTGAGGATTAAGTTTATTCGTGCTGCTTATTTCTTGGTAGGAGATGGATAAGGCCATTATGATTCCATCATTTTATAACACTGACAAATCACATGCCCACAAAAGTGCCTCTAGTACCAGACAAACAGAAGCCCAGTCCCACCCTCTGGAACAACTTCCATATTTATTGTTGTTTTAAAGTCTTCCTGCAGCATCTTTTCTGACCTTTCAGTTACCCTGAGGAAAACCATGAGCACATGGATACAAAACATGATATATCCCTGACTATTTCCATGCCCTGTCTGTCCTCACAGCTAAGACATTGAAAAAATTTTAAAAAATAAAACAAAGAAATTGACATTTATTGAAGGGAATAGGTTATAGAACTATGTCAAACAGAACACTGCAGGAGAATAAAGCCTGCCAGTAAATTTAACTCTTTCTAGAGTTTTATTGCTCATTGTAATTATTAATATCTTTAGTTAGAAGACCATTTGGATATCATTAAAATAAATGCAAACAATCTTGGCCTATCCTTAAGGAACTTTTTTAGACACATTCTTTTTGTCACTCAGCTCACTAGTGCATTGTTTTTATCACAGTGTATAACATTACATACATTAAACAGCTTAGCAACGTCCAATGTCCTGTTGAGGTGAAAATAAAATTGCACCAATTCATCACTACTCCGAAAATGACTCAAAACAAATGCTTGTGAAGTGTATCTTCACTTAGCAAAGACTTACCAGGCAGTGTCTTCTCAACAGCCAGTCTCCAAGCTCATGCTGTGAACCTGAACCTTCTGGAACCCAAGGCATTCTCCGATGGAGCTTTGCCTTCACTTGGGTACTTGGGTTGCAACATCTCTATGTTTTTATAGCTGTGGAGCAGCAAGAGCGAGGAGAGAGGGACTCAAACTGAAACGAAGTCTGTCCATGAAAAATTTAAAGCAGTAATTTAAATTAATCTATTTTGTCACTGAAACAGGCTACAAGCATTCAGCAGGGAATGAGAACACCTTCTCAAATTGCCACTCTAGATCCACTAATGGATATCCAACTGCATGCTCATCAAGGTTCTTCCAATACTGGCTAATTACCTCTTCCAAAGCCAAGAACTTTGGCTGTTGGGTTCTTTTCATATCCCTTCTCTAAAAGTTCTAATTCATCTTAAATTAATTTCATCCTTAATGCAGCCAAGTAACTAAATTACTTCCTTTCACAGACTTTGCCAAATGATCTTCCAAAGCACACAAATACTCTCTGAATTATAGATAAGGCCACTTTGCAAACAATACATAGCAAACAATACATTTCAGCACAATACAAATGCATCCATGCACCCGAAGGATCATTTTTGTTATTGAACACACCAGCTGTGATTAAAAAATTGTATCTCCATAGAATAGTTTTGAAGATAGCAACAAGTGAGCAAAACAAAATGTTGACAAAAGACAATATTTTTCCCCCTGTTTACATGGAGAAAGGAATTTGAGTAGAGAATTTTTTGCCTCTTCCTCTGTAGAATAACACCAGGAAATCTGTGTGGCAGGATCTTTGTGATCTTTTTCAGTTTGTTTCCTCCATAAATACTTCCTCCCATAGAAGGTAAGTGGGAAAAAGAACAAGTTGGAATAACTCCCTCAAGCATCCTCTGAGCAGGAGGGCTACTTGTTTTTAGGGGTTGGGTTTCTTGGTTTTTTTACTTTTTAAGTTCAATGCATAAGTGAGAAGACCAAGC
This sequence comes from Geospiza fortis, assembly GCF_000277835.1. NCBI lineage: Eukaryota > Metazoa > Chordata > Aves > Passeriformes > Thraupidae > Geospiza > Geospiza fortis. Next base: position 1,567,067 of record NW_005054435.1, on the reverse strand, counting down.
AGATTTACTGAGCAGTCTGTGCCCTCAGGGAAACACAGATCTGCATGACCTACTCAGTGACTTCCAGGCTTTGTCAGTAGGGCTGAAAAGTCATGGTTCCATGATCATTGTCTTAAAAATATTAAACTGGATAAAGTGAAGATTTACTTACAAAAAGAAGACCTGAAACAGTAGAAGTATTTGCTTTTGTTTTGCCCTATAGAGTGAGACAGTTTACTGCATGGTATACATGAAGAAATATTGTACTTAAGGTCTCTGGCTGGATATTCTGTCTCCATATATATGTGGCAGTGTTTGAATACCTATTGCACTGATTTACTGGATTGCTACAGAAATCCTGGCAGGTTCTCAGTTACCAACACTTCTCAGGTCCACACTCAGCTGACTGCTTTGAATATAGGCCTGAGGTTTCCTTTGCCAGTTCAGAGGTGTTTAATTCACAGCAGAGAAACCTAAATAGAGTGAAATGCCTCACTCTCAGGGATACAGCTGAAATCTTGCTGGTTTTCCCTGGAAGAGTTCAGCCTGCTGCTCTCCAGTGACATTGAGCTGATTTAGCTCTTCCCCTCCATTCATTAAGGAAGAGATGTGCCTAATCTTGGAGCAAAAACCCCTGCTAGCTGGCAGGGTGCCTGTGAGTGAGGGGTGGTGCTAGCCAGAAATGTGCTCTCTGCAGATTCAGCCTTGCACTACTTCCAGATAGAGCTGATCTCCTCCAACATTAACTGATCAAATTGTAGTTAATTAAAATCGGCTTTCACTTAACATTCTTTAAGGTCATTTTAAGTTAAGAGGATGCAGGTACAAATAACAACCAGCCCTATTCAGGAAAGAGGTGGTTTCCACTGAAAACCTAGTTAGATAACTATTATCCACACCCAACACATTTTCTTCTTTCTGTGCAGTAAATATTCTACATTTTTAGTTATGTCCATTTGCTCTGTCACTCTAGCAAAAGAATACTGTTGTTATTTTGATATTTAATTGTACAATATATTATTTTAAGAGAGCAAAAATTATTTGTTATATAGGATAAAATTCAAAATTTTATTTGAAAATGGCTGTATTTGAAGTGGCTTAAAGTCTAGAATATGTTTTAGATATGCAAATGTTTTATGTTTGACATCAGAATTTCCAGCTGAAAGAAACACTGTTATTGTGTAAAGCTTCAGCACAATCAGTGCCACACTTAAATTTCTCCAATAACTTGGAAAATTCTGTGCATCAGTAGCACATCTGTACTTCTAATTGCCTTTCACACTTTAAAATTATTTTCACTTATGAATTGCTTGCATTTTTCTGGCACCTGAGCTGATCTCAAAATTCCTAGACTCTGATAATGTAATCAGGTGTATCCATCACAATCTTATCCTTTTAAATTGTGATGGTTATTTAAACAAAAAAAAAGGGAAATATGATGGCCATTTAAATGAAAAAAAAATTAGTTTAACAGTGTTCTTTGGAGCTTATCTTTCTTTTAATAAAAGATCTTTTAAGTGTACAAAGACATTCAGTAGGGTCCCTTGAAACAGGCAGTAAAAGCCCAAGCTCTAAATATTCACCCCTTTTACTTCTCTTCATAGAAGACAAAATATGCCAGCATGATGCTGTGCTTATGTCTGACAAGCACTCTGATGGCAGAATCAGCTTCTGGAAGCCAAATACCTTCTTGAAATATTTCTTGGCATGTTTGTCTGATCAGTAATTACATACCTGCCGATAATAGGAGGAAATGTTTTGCTGTGTCTGAAGATAGCTGAGGTCTCAAATTCTTACAGTTTCCATAATCATTTCCTTCCTGTGCTTGACTCCATTCCATTCCAAACCAAGGTTTTTAGCAATGAAAGGACATGTCAGCTTCTGGACAAATGCCACCTGACTGTGTATGTCATAATCTCATGAATGGAACACAATGATGGGTATTTGGTCAGTCATTGAACATTGATTATGCAATGCCAAATATGAGATTTTCAGCTCTTTTTAATTCCTCAGAAACAACCCAGCTAAAAGGCAGCTCAGCATAAAAACTTCTTCCCAGATTATGTTTCTAGTTTTTAAAAAATGACAGTAATTCAGACCATTCGGGTTTTCGCCACAACATTAAAGACAGGATATAATATACAGTCTAATGTTTAGTACAGATAACTCTGAGTATTTTATGTTCTTTTTCCTTATCTTTTCCTAGAATGTAATAAAAGTTTGGGGCCATTGCTTAGTGTGTAATTTAGACTCCTAAAAAAGTGCTCTGTTTTCCATAAATACCAACCCTCTGAAGGTTCTTAGTGTACTCCTGAGCATCAGCTTTCTCTGTCAGCTTCTCTGTGTCTCTCTTTTCCAGGAATGGAACTTTTCAAGCATTTGTGTTTTCATGTCTTCACTTCAATCTCCTGTGCTTTGGTTGTAAAAGTACAACAACGTTGCCATTTTCACCAAACACTTTGGGAGTCACAGGCAAAGAAAATATGAGTGGAAAGGATGAATCCCCAGCTGGTGATCTTTTCTTTCTGCTTTCTGGCAAGAAATTCTTTTACTCAAGCTGAGCAAGTGGCTGCTTACCCAACAGGGTTCACAGCAGGCTTCTTAAAAACACTACTATTTGCCAAATGTGTCAAAAACAATTTTATATTCATATAATTTCCACTTGATTTTTTTTTCTAGATGGCCTACCCAAAAAATCCCCAAACTATCAAATAAAAACCACAAACTATCCTCTTTTCTTCTGTTTTGGGGCTGAGGGGCAGAGATTTCAGGGATTTTTTCAGCATTGGAAAGAAGGCAAGCAGGTTGGCCCTTAAGAAGGCTGGTGTTAAGGGTGGAATTGCAGAAGCAGCCAGTACTGGCCTAATGTATTTGTGTGTGTAAAAAAAATATTTATTGAATTATGACCAAAATATCAAAGTCTTTTCTGAAAGTCTCCGTTTTTTTATTCATATGCTAGTACTTTTTTTCTTTCAGACATGAGGGACATGACCTGGTCCCCTTATCCACTCCAACACATTCCTCTTGTGGAGGCAGCAGACCCTCAGGTGAGTTTAACAGAGTGGTTTTCTGGCCACAAAATGCAGGTGTTTCAATAACATCCTTACATGAATCCTCAGCACAGTTAGGTTCCTGTATTTCTGGGTATTGTTGATAAATAGGATGGACACGTGTCCTGCCTGCACACACCTTTGGGAGAGGTGGCCAGCTTTAAACTGTCAGATTCTTTGGTCAGAGGATAAAGTTGGTGTAAATATATAAACCTATTTTCTCATCTGTGCTACATCACATTAACCAGCAGCTAAAGAGATGTAGCTTTTCATTTCTGAGCATCTGCCGTGGATAGCACTGCAGTCAGCAGCTATGGGGTAAAACTGACTGGCTGGAATAACACCAGAGTGTCACTACAATAAAATAATGACTCACTCCCACTGTCTCCTCATCCCTCCTTCCTCTCCAAGCCATGCCTACAAATAACAAATTGGTGGAATTTCAGAGAAAAGAACACTTGCATTTCCAGAGCAGAGAGAGGAAAATCTTTAAAGTGTAGTAGAAAAAATGCTTGATGAATGTTGACCTCGGTGAACAATCTAGAAATTCAGCAAGGGATGTGACCTGCAGCTGCTGCCAAAATGTATCAAGAAAAGGTTTACAATCTGCTGAGGTGCATCTGTTATTCAAAATACAGAATTTATGTAAATACTGAAATGCAATACTAAGCCAGGCATATATTAAAACTTAAGGACAGCTTGAAAGTTTAAAAGTTTCCATTCTGAACTTTGGAAACCATTCTTATGAAGATCTACCCCAGATGTCAGTTTATCTCAAGAGTATCCATTATACTACAGAGTGTGAGCACAATTTCTGAACAAAATTATCAATTTGTTTTGGATAGTGACATCCTTGGAGGTAAGAAAGAATTTAATTAAATCCTGTACAACATTTCTATTCACAAACTTGTCCAAGCAAAACAAGCCATAAATCAATTTGTGTTTATTTATTAACTCTAGCAATATGGGTGGTAAATACACATTAAAAAAAAAAACAACAAACTTGCAACCAAAACATTATAGCTAGAGATGAATGGAATTTCTTAATGAATACAAAATTGACTGAAAAAATGAAATCTTGGACTTACTAAAACCCTTTGCAAACTCCAATCAGCTTCAGTGAGTAGCTTTGTTCCCAAAATGGGTGAGCAAACTACTTTGCTTTGAAGTGTAAATAAGTAAATAAATAAACGTTTTAATTTCTTAAACCAGCATTATTTTGTGAAAGAGAATTTCACTTTTTAAAAGGGGAGATCTCTTGAAGCCAAAATGGAAATGCAGTTCTCCTGAACACACTAGGACAAAACAAAGCATTTCACGTTTCCCTGCTGCTGCAGCTCTGCTGTTCTCTCCAGGAGCACTCATAACATCAGCTATATCATTAAACAAACAGTGCAATTATTCAAAAACTTCCACACACAGATGTGTTCTCTCCTTTACTTACAATTTTTGGCTCCTAAACACGTACGGATGTAGTCTTGACTCTTGCTGAACTTTGGAAAAGAAACCCATTCCACGTAAAAATCCATTTAGTGTAAATCATGCTAGTGAATCTCCATGGATGCAATATGGAGATGTTTTATGATTGTTTTTTATCATTCAATTCATTATCATAAGCTGGAAAAAAATGAAATTTCCACACCAGCTGGGTCAGTACTTTGAACATCTGGATGACAATAAACAGAAAATTAAATCACTAAGAACTTTTATCTAGGTAGAATATAAAGGCAATCTATCTTGACCTGCAATAAATAGCACATTTTATTTCCCATTTTCCATTTTATTTCCTATTTGACAATCACTTTAGAAATTTCAGCTGCTAATGTTCCTGCAATTATTCATCACACCCTAATAAAAATGTGATTCTGGGAAGAATATGTGATAATAATATTTAATAATTTCATTAGGTTCTTGTTTTAAGTGCAGACAGGTCCCCATGTTAAGCACAGACCACTTGACAAACTTCCATAATGCAGGCATCATTTTACCACAATGCACTTTGGAAAACTGCCAGGCAGTGATGCATTTAGGATCACAAAATTAAAAATTCAATTAATTCAGAAAATGTGACTGCAGAATAAATCTTCTGTGTGTGACATTAGAGTAAAGAGACTTTAGATTCCAGTTGCTCATAACCAAAACTCCATGCACACCTCTTTTGGAGATAGATGCTTTTTATTCCTTCCAATTTGTTAATGTACACAGCTATAGAAAGCAATTAAAAGATGCACAGAATGTTTTCAAATTGTGAATTAGAAGAGGGGAAGATGTTAATATTTAGTTGGGATATAATTTCAATGGTTTCTTAAGCAATTAAATCTCACTATGAAAATTGTAATTGTTAACAGGTGAAGTAAATTTAGAAAATATAGAAATTAGCTTGATTTTTATTAAAGACAAAGATGGAATCCTATTATTTTCTTCTGCATGCATGATCTTCGTCTGTGAAAATGACTCTTTCTAAGTCAAAGCCCTTTAGTTAGTGGTTTGTGCTGGAGGATGATCACATATCAACATAAGTATGGCCAAAATTGCAAGGTTCTATTTACATAAAGTTTATAACCAAATAATTCTCAAAAAACACCTACATGTTAACACTGGACTAGTAAAAGGATATTAATATTTTTTCCATTAAAAAGAGTCCTTGAACCCAACACTGTGCAACACATCAAGCAATGTAGTTATGCTGGAGAGAACAGACTGATAAGAAAATAAGGAGTGATGAGATTTTTGATTGAGACAGAATATGGAATGATTATTATATTGCATTTGTGAAGTACAAGACAATGGAAATTAAAAAAAAAAAAACAAACAACAAAACCCTAGTGCCACTACAGTCAATCAAGTATAAGACAAATAAAAATGCTTTGGAAAGCCTTCAGCTGCAGAAAAATAACATATCTCCATGGGAATTGCATGAATGTCCTATTGTTTATATTCTTAGATAAAACAAATTAGTTCTTAGGAGACGGAGGAAGGAAAAGCATTTAGATATTTATGACAGAGATAGAGTATAAAAGAGAGCTCAAGAGTACAAGAGCCACTGAGGCAGGGTAAGACACCTGAAAAATGAACCACCACAAAGAGGTGTTCAGAGCACCCCAAGCTTCAACATCACGTTGAGATTAAAAAGATAAGAAAGCAGTTCTGTATTTCCTCAGTGGGAACTCAGAAGTCACTCTTCCAGCGCTACATCCAGGGCAAATTCCCAGACATCTGGAGTGTGAGGGCCACTTGTGCATAGCTGAATGCTAAAACAGAGCCCAGGGCCACCTCCTGGCAGCTCATGTAAGGGATGCCACGTCAATCTGGGAGCAATATGCATGGGAATTCTGCTCCTCTCGGTTAGCTGGAGGGAAACTTGGGGGCTGTGGAAGGGACAGATGAGGAATGTGGCTGGCAGGAGCACTGGGCTTGAGGGTCACAGGTCTGTCACAAGAAGCGCACTGAGAACCAGGCACATCACATCAGGTAATTCAAGTGGCTGGGGTTTAGCCCACAAGTAACCAATACTAAGGTGACCAAAGCAGGTACTGGTGAGATCTCTGAGACATGAGTAGTCTGTCATCTTCACTAAGTGCTGTTTCCATGAACATCTCAGAACAGGCTCCTTCAGAGGGCCCTGCCTGCGTTTTTCTGCCGCCAGTGCCTCCGAAGAGGGAAGCCTGCGGATGCGGAGGCGACTCTCCCCATGTGCACGTGAGCAGCCAGCTGGGTAAGTGAGGGCTTTGCTCAGACATGTCACAGAGCTGCACGTATTTTTTCAAAGTGTACAGCAGGCTTTGACAACCCAGGCCTTCACACAGAGTGGTTTAGTGAGGCTCCTTGCCCCTCCTTCTCCATGCTCCCAGCCCTACATGAAAGCAAAGGCAGCATTCAGAACTAAGCTGGCTAAAAACTATTTGGTTCATTGCTACACTTCAAGAATATGTAAAAAAACCCATGCTGCTGCCTTGTGACACAACACAGCACGTCCCAGAGCTTGGTTTTAATGTATTTACTCTTCCAGAGCACCACGACTTTTAGTAAACGGGCAACACATGATGCAGTTCTGGTCTCATCACAACATGTTTAACATCTGGGAGAGCTGCCACTTGTGAAGCCAACCAGTGCTCTGCTGACAGACAAAGTGAGCATTATACTGAAATGCCATTCCTCAGCTGTTTGCAGAATTAATTTCCCTGTAGAATTTTCTAATTAGTTGGCTCTTTCCAGCCCGTTCCCCACAGAGGAAGCAGAAAGGAAGCAAAAGGCTAGCACCTGCTCCCAAAGCTCTGGCTGGGAAAAAAAATAAATAAATTTAAGGATGACATATACAGTAAGTATTTAGGCACTAGAAAGCCTTCTATCCATGCAGCTGTGGGGATGAAGTAACTCTGTTTGAAGGCTTAATGGAGATTCTTCTGTGGGGAAGAATTTCCAGTGGCTCACATTCCAGACAGTTAACCACATTACCAAAGGGTAGAAAAAGGGATTTGTTCAAGCATTAAAAAATGTCTTAAAAAAATTAAAAAAAAAATCCTCCCAATCTGCAGAAAAACAGACAGATGAATCCAGACCTGAGGATGATTCTACAGTAGCTTGCTCCATTACCTATGGGTTATTTTCAATAATTCTTTTTTTCTATGATTTTAAATTTAAAGATTAAATATGTTGGAATGTAGTGTATGATATTATCTTAGAAGGAACAGCTAACACAAAATAATTTCTTCCTAACTGAAGTGAGTCATTGGAACAAAAGAAATAATGTGGTTCTTGCTTTGAATTTACCTGCAGCAGGTCAACGTAAGGAAGAAAACATGAAAGATATTTCATGAAAAATAAAAATAAGGAAAAATGGTCCAAGAAAGGTAATTTGCATTTTTGACTACTCAGCCACTTTGCCAAAACAATTTTTAAATACTGACTATAAAACAAGATGAAGGTCAACTAAAGTTAGAATGCATGAAGGAAAAAAGCTCCCTTATGGAAATTAGGCTAAGCCATTAGCACTTCAATAAACAGTTTTCACTGTGTTTCCACAGTGACTTTACAAAATGGTAGACCTTGCAAAGAACTAAGGTTTTAAAATAAGATCACAGATAAAATCCCTTTAATTTAATTGGGTGTGTGTTTGGATCAGCACAAAGTGTGATGTAGGCCCGGAGATGAGTAAGTTACCCATTAATAAAGCAGATGGTGTCTTAAATGTACCATTTTGTCTAATTTTTGTATAATTCCACAGTTCCTGAAAGCTTTTTTTTAATAGATTCAACATATGTGTCTAAGTGCATGTATATATTTGGAGCAGGGGTATGTGGGATTGAAAGACTTAATTAATAATTTATTAATTTCATAGAATCAAGACACATGTTACATTTTATAGGCTCATAATTTTCTAGGACAATTTAAGATAAACAAATACAACAGGGAGTGTAGATAGGAAGAAGGTTCTGCTAAAACCAAAGGAAAAGAAGACATAAAATTGCCTGCCTGAGACAAATGCCCAGACTTTGTTCCCCACTCTGAGACAATTTTGAAAAAGTAGCAAAATAAAGAATGGAATTGTAAGGCAAGGCTATTCCTGCTTTTCCCTGGCAATGCTTGGCAATATTCTCTGCTGTTCTGGTTGTCTATGGAAAATCTGTGTATGAATGAGTGGCATTCATGCCTGTCATGTGAGGTGGTGCTGACATGGTAATTCCAAATGGCTACAATTATTTCAAGTGGACTTTCCCCCAAAGCCTACATTGGAGAGGATAATTTCAAACTGCAGAAAACCCAAGTAAACAGCACTCATTTATTTTCCTCGGAAGTGGTGCAGCTAAATTCATCTGTGGCTTTGAAAATCTCCCATGATACTTTAGTCTGGCCCATTAACTGCACCTGTTCTCTTTTTCTTTCTCTTCTTTTTTGGGGTGGAACAGAGCCGGGGGGGGCGGAATTATTTCCCCTTCAATAGCAAGTGTCTGGCTTTTAAGGGATGCATAGAATATTTTATTTCATTACTGTCTAGGCATTTCAAATGAAATAATAATCCAAAACCCCCATAACCCATTATTTTTCTCCTTTGAAATTAACAGTAAATAGTGGAAGGGAGAACATGTCCTTGGAAAGACAAATGGGTGATAACTCACAGAGAAACATAATGTGAAAGAGTACATCTATTTCCCCAAATAATTATCTAAATTAATCCATTTATTAGGTTTCTCTATATTACTCACTTTGACAAAAATGAAATTTTTCAAAAGGAAAACATGTCACTGAAATAATGTTGACATATTTCTGATTTGAGAGTAGACTTTCCACAAATATGAACATATATAAGCTGCTACAGTCAGCTTCTCTCCAAAAACTTAATCATAGAACTGATTTAGATTTAATTTACCTGTGGCTCACTGAAACAGGCTTTATTTTTTTCCCTTAACAAGTAAAGTGACAGAGAATAGCAATTTGAGTCCAAACAAGACATATTGTTCTCAGATTATTACAGGTCAGAATATTTGACTTCAGCTAAATCTGAAGTCAAAAAAAGAGGCCAAGAAAACCCTGGTTTGCTGGAGGAAATAACCCCTGCTTATTTCCCACACTCTGAAATTAAAAAAAAATATTAAAACTAAATATAGTTGAGTCAGTGACCTTTAAAAAGGCAGTTGGGGGATTTTATATTGGTTGTGTTCTGTTTTGCTTTTGATTAGTTTTGACTGGTTTATCTGCAAATCTAAAACACATGAAGAACCAAAGTCTGCAGAACGGAAAAGAGCGATTTTCTCTGGGAAGCCTCTAACCTGTTGTAAAGAAGAATTCTGCATTGTGGTGCAGCTGACTCAAGCCTTATTTCTCTCAGCTACCAAGAAAAGCAAAAAAAAAAAAAAAAAAGACAAGTTCTGTACCTTTCCAAAAATTTAGAAAAACATTGGATAAATGGCTGAAGAGGAATGTTTGACTCAAACCCCAGAACACTGATTCAGGAACCATCTTTTACTGGCTGCCATCTGAATGCCAACACTGATTTGGGTTACCTGTTTTTTAGGGCACTGAAACCTCACCCATGCTGAAAGGCAAAGACAGAAAATGTTGGTTTGCCTTTAGCTCTGACAAATATGTAACAGTAGCGAGCGTGGGATGAGAATCCAAAAGTAGTTTACATGGTGTGATGGCAGCTGGGTGACATCTTTCATAAATTTGGGATTACAGCTCCCTGTCCTTTTCCTCCTTCCCGCTCCCATTCTTCCTTGCTTGCTCCCTCTTTTGCCAGTCATGTTTCCCCACCCAGGTGGCTCACAGTGCCTTCCTTGACTGTGTTCATCTGGGCTGAGGTTGCCAAACAACCGGGGTGTGGCCAGATCCCAAATCCCAGTGCAGGCTCACTGACCACCCCTATTTGCAGCGCCAGGCACGGCAGCACCGGAGAGGCTCGCAGGTTGCAGCATGTGCATTAATATGGCTTTGCTTTCTCATATCCTTATCTCTAACAGCAAATCTGTGTAGCTCAGGATATGAACTGCAAATGAGAGATGAGGAACTGGTTAGTGCTTATCAGGAACGATGGAATTTGAGATCTGGAGATGAAGGGGGGTTGTTAGCTGTGTTTTTTTAATGAGAGGACTGGCTGATGTTTATCAGTTGACCCCTGTTTCAGGTAACGGAGCAGTTGGCAGGGAGCTGTTCCTACTGATTAGATTGAGTGAGTTGGTATTCAGATTAACTTCTGATTTCCTTCGTATTATTTGTACAAGCCCTTTATTGCTCTGGATAATTCTCCCCTTCCTGGTTTAGGAAGTAGAACTGACATCCTCCTGGAGCACTGCTACCAGCTCACCAGATTTTATTATGTGAGATGACATGATGGTCATAGATTAACTCAACTTCTTACTATTTTTCTGTATTAAAATTAGACCTCTGTGACATTTGCTTTGTTCTAACCAAACAGGGATAATGCACAGCTTTATCATCTAGGATAGATTTATGGTACTGAGACCGATCAGGATATTACTTTTAATCAACATTTCTGTGGCTAAGGCAACTGCTGTCTTCTTTCAGGATTGAATATTTGTGTAACCTGAGTGGCTTTCAATCCTTGCTTGTTCTGAGAGTCCTCAAAACTCTTCTGCTGTGGCTGTAAGGAATTATGATGTTCTTCCCTTCCCTCTCCCCTGCTAAGCTCAATCCAGTATCTTTGGGTTTCTTTCCTCTCTTGTAACCTATTATTTGTCACTGCTTTGTCTTACTTCCCTGCCACAACAGAGCCTTGAAGTGATCCATCAGAGGAGCAGATTCATAACCAGTTTTTCAAAAGTTCCCTTTTTGAATTTACAAGCCTGACCCCAACAGACCTGGCAATCACAGGTGAGAGTCCAGGTAGAGTCCGGGTAGAACAAGTAATAAGTTCACACATATGTACGTGAGGATTTCCACTACATTAGCAAACACATTTTTATTGACATTTCCTTTTCCAACCTGGCTATCAAACCTCATATTTCACATATCTGTAGAGAAAACCAGGTTTGTTTTCCATGAATGGGCCGCATTATGGGGATTTTTTTATGTTATTCCATCTCCTACAGGCTTTTATCCAAACCAAGCAACTAAAATAAAACATGGCTTCCTTCCCTGAGATGGTTTCATAGCCCAGCTCTCCAACTTTCTCCCGTACCACAAACATGCAACACAATTGTGCAAGAGCCGAGGAAGGAATGGTGAGATCAGAGCCGTGACTGCAGACATCCTGACATGGGGATCTGGCAGTTATTCAACACAAACACAATTAGAGGACTTACCCTTGCGTGAAGTATTTGCTTTCTTGATAGTCACCAGCCTTAACCTCTAGGAATGCTTACGAATCAGATAGTGTTCCTTGAGAAGGGAGAGCCTTTTCAAGCTCCTCTGTCCTGCTTTAGCCAACACAGACACAAAGATGAAAGAGATTCCGCCGCGTCCTACAACTTCTCCCAGGGAAAGCCTTTAAGAAGCAGAGAAGAGTTGTGGTCTCAAAATCCCAGCCAAGGATTTGAGAGCA
>NW_005054435.1:1543675-1555001 GCF_000277835.1 Geospiza fortis | reverse complement strand
AGAGACAAACTTTGAAATTCTCACCAAACATGAAAGCAGGAGGGTTTCCTGCTCCTTGGCTCTGCATTGCAGTTGACTTGTCTGGCAGTGGTGATACCACAGAAGGATGGCAGAGATTTGCATGTCTTGGAAGGCTCATATGTGTGTATCTGTGCAGATAGTTGTGAGCTGGATGCAGAAAAAGGTTCATTAACTTAGAAAATGTAACCTAGTGTACATGGGTGTTACACAATTTACAAATCCTCAAGTCTCACAACACAAATATTTCAGTAGAACAATTACAATCAGTGTAAATCCTGGGCTTTTCACAGAGTAACAGCATCTTCAAAAGCAATAGCAGCTGACCTCTAATAAAATATCTGCTGGCAAATTGGTCAAATGTCAGTCTGGCACAGCAGTTGCAAAGGGAAAGTCTTGTTCCAAAATGTCCAATAATTTAAATTATTGTCATCTCAAACTGCATCAGTGACACACAAGAACTGGGCCAAAGGAGGGCCCACTAGTGTAACAGAGCAGTGGGATTTCCAGATGATGCAATGTGACATGACAGGACTACCACAGCTACTGCAAGATACACAGAGGCTTAACTGGTATAACATAAAACAAAATAATAATAAAAGAAAGTGGTGAAGATAACTGCAACCCAGAAACACTGAAGTGAGCTGAGAGGCTCTGACCTGTGTGACCTGTCTGAGCAAACCCAGCACCTCCCTGCAGGACCACTTTTGCAATACCACCTTTGAAACTGCATCCTGGAGCAGCACCCCAGCAGCTGTAGGAGGAACAGTTGTGCAGTGTTGTGCCTTCCCAAGTGACCAGATGCACTTTTCCATCTTTAGCAGCTTCCACAAATATCAACAACCTGAAGAACAGTGGAAATTGCCAAAATATCAGATATCTGAATCCAGTCAGAACGAGACACTCCCAAAAATATTTCCAACACTCTGAAATTCACACACACACACACCTCCCCATATACCCAGGGGAACATTTTTGCATGGGACTGAAGGAGAAATGACAACAATGCCTCAGCCAGATATCAATAGTCACAAAGTTCCAAGCTAAGGAGCTGATTTAGGCTATTTTGGTGCCCACAAAACAACCTGACCATGCTCAAAGGACAGACTGCCTGAGCACGGTATTAAACTACTGTCAGTAAAGCAGTTGCATCAAGAGAGCAAATAAAGCAACTAAAACACATTTCTGGAGTAGCACAGTTGACATCTGCAGACCCACCCAAGCCAGGCATTCGTCCCAAAATAAAAAATTGGCAACCAGCTGTGAATGGTTGCTGGTCTTGACTTTTTGTAACTCCTCTAAAGAAGCACAATATAAATCTGCAACCCTGTATCCGGACAATAATTGGAACACATCAAGAAAAAGCTTGCAGTCATTCCAGATTGAAAAAAAAACACAAAAGGGGAAAAAAGAGAGAGATTTCAAAATCTAAGAGTGCTTATAAACAAGGATGTTACTTTCCCCTTTCTTATCCAGAACCGCCCTTAATTGAAAGGATCAGTATCTAAAGCAACTGGTGCTGCCCTGCACATGAATCCCCTTTGCACCTCTTCCCTCTTATTTCTTCAGTGGTTTTATTAACATTAGTGACTTATCTAAGTATTAGAATGCTTGGCTGCTTGGAAGCTTATCAACAGCAAATTTTATGGGCTGTTTAGTGATGGAAACAGGAGGAGATGGAGCTCTCCCCCCCAGCTACCTCAATATGGAAGTCTTCAAGAAGCCATGGAATGTGATCTCTGGTATTTTTGGTATCTTTAAAGTGTCAAGAGTGCAGAATTTCTCTTGTCAGTTGTCACAGTGTGACTCACAATTAGAGACATCTGCTCTGCATTCACCTCCCCAGGGGCACCGCTCGTTTTTCAGCAGCTTCCTGTTGTTGACAGCACAGTTCCTCCCTGTATCACTCTCCACCAGCACCCATGCTCCTCGCAGACATTGCAGCAGGCTTAAGCAGATTTCCCTTGGGAAAGCCCTTCCCCTTGTTTTGCTAGTGATTGGAAAAAATATAGAATGTTGAGAATGCTCTGAAGGCAGAGGCTGTGTTTCTAAAGGAACTGAACAAATTCCTTTTATTTTTTTTTGTCAGGAGGACTCCATTGTTTTTTGATCTCTTTCAAAAATCTCCACTTTTTCTCTACATCCAATTTTCATTTCAAGCAAGAGAGCAGCTTGAAAAATGAAATGTTATTTGTGCTGAGTCCTTGTCAGTAATTGGTGTAAATGGGTGACTAATACTACCAAAACATTATTCAATTAATTTTTCAAATACTGAAAATAATTTCAAATATTAAATTTCAGATGAGGAACATGCTGCCTTCCCTTCCTACTCCACCCAATTAAGAAAACAGTTGTTCTGCAAGTTTTTCACACCAAATCCTTAAACTGAGGTAGACTGACCATCCCAAGCACAGATCATACAGGCTTTGTGGCTGGTTAATGTCTGGACAATGCAGAAATACCAAACACCACCTAGGCTGGGTATAGCTGCCTGAAGCACAGATCTGTTGGTGTTCTACCTATTTTGCCCCTGTGGACTGGAAATTTTATTTCTTAGGCTCTGACCAGTAGTAACAGATTTGAGATTCTACTTCCCCCAAGAATCCAGCTTTCTTGAAAGGATCTCCATTCCTGCAGGAGCATAAGATCTTAGATATTGTCAGTTTCTGTAGTCCTTCTTCCTTGGTCTTGGTCCAGTGCTTCCCTGTTATGTCCCCTGCACAAGGAGCAGCGCAACAGAAAATTCCAATATTCACCACAATATAAAAGGCATCTTCCACAAGGATTATTAATTTTATGCACATAACACTTTTTCCTGACCCCTTAGGGCAGCTCCTGGGCCTGGTTCCTGACCTGACACTGGTGAAAACCACTAATGTCCGTGGTGCTCCCCCACTCCGAATAGAGCTGTAAATCATCTGTTTTGTTCCACATCCTGCCAACAAATATTGCATAGCTTTTTTTTTTTTTGTGATTTGCTGGGATCTTTCCAGAACCCATGTTTGACTTCTCCCAGGAACAGACTCTTCCTTATATATCACAGTGCTCCAAGCACAAGTTTAGCAGACTCCAGCTCATGATGCATCTGCGCTCGTTCAGTCACAACACGTCAATGCGATGCACAGAAGCCTTTCATTTGCCTTCTAAATCAGGACAGTGTAACAGCTGAAATATTTCTCACTGACCCTGGTCTTCAACACAAAACTAAACTTCTCTTTGCTATTTCAACATTCACTCCACCAGGATTACATTTAAGGTCAACACAATTTGGGCCCTGGACCCAGACTGCTTAAATTATTCAAAAAAATATGAACCCACGCCAGTTAAATCAAGAAAATATGTTCTAGAGAAGATAAAACACATCCTCTGTTTAAAAACACATTTCCAAAAAGCAACTCTAAACTCATAAAACTCTTATGAAATCCACAGCTCCTCCAAACATGAGGAGAACTCTCTGCAAGCTAGAATATTAACTCATATTTGTTGGGTAATCTAGTAAATCCAGATGGGGAGAAATTGGAAAGGAAAAAATTGATTCTTTCAGTGTTACCTCAGATTGTTCATCTATTACACAGCCCAGGCACGTATCTGCATTGAAGGCTTTCAATGTTCCACAGCTGAATTCTCACTTAAAATCTGCATTTGCTGAAGGCATGAAAACCTGGATTCAAAATAGTCTCTACAGGATCAATCATGGAGCTGCCACTAAAAGGCCTTAAAATGCATTTGCCACTCAATAATTATTGTTCCAGTAGACTGTAGCAAATTATTTTTACAGATTACAAACCCACTGCCTTGGCCACCTATTAAACACAATCTTCTTGGGCCAAAGAGCTCTTTCTGATAACTGTTGTTCTAAAAAGTCAATACAAGTCAAGGTTGGGTATTTTCCATTTACAAGCCTTGGAGAACTGGCTATGACAGCCTGCTCATCACACTTCATTCCTCTGATCTTTGTTTCTGCTTCCTGCTCATTCTACCAGTAACTTCAGTCCATTTTTGTACAGTAATTTCCCAGCATTTTAATGATGGAACCATAAGCAAAGCTACACAGCTAAATAGTTTATTCTTAGCAAATAAAGCTATGTGTTTGTACCCTGGGTCATACCTGCCAGAACTCGCATGTTTTAAAAAGGAACATCCAGACATAAAGACTAAGATGTACTTTGAAGTGAAATTTAAATTAAATTTAATGAAAATGCACTCAGTCCTTTGCAGAAGAGCAAACTGGGAGCAAGGTGGATTGAAAAATCAAAATCATACTGAGGGACAGTATAATTCTTTTCAAGCAAAACTGTTTAATGTATAAAAATTATTGTGACTGAAGGAATCTGGTTTTGCACTGAAAACCTCAAGCGTTACATCCCAGAGGGACCTGAGGCCTTGCATTTTAATTATTAATTTCATAAAAGATCCCAAGAGCAATAGAAAGGTCATGAGAGCTGCTCCAATCCATGGGCAGTTAAGCAGGAGAATGCTTGGGTGCCCTTTAGCCTTTGAGTGTGCTGCAGGACAGGGGGGTTTGGTGCTAAACGACAAATTGAGTTAGAAATATTTAAGTCATAAACCATAGTAAATCTTTTAGCACTTGAAACACCATGAGACACTCCAAGCTGAGAGCAAATGAAGTGTTAGTCTATGCATGTTTAAAAATGCACAGAGGCTGTGTTTACTGAATTATCCATTTCTTCACTATGTCTCCTTTAGGAAGCTGACATCCAACAGTTTCCCACCAAAAGAAACAATTTATGAAAAGTGCCTCTATCATGGGTTAAGAAAAGAAAATAATATGCATCTCTCTGAAAGCAAAATAATGTAGGTTGCAAAGTCAAGGACAGCTAAATTAGGAAGTGGCAGATTTATGTGTGCCTGCATAACCTTTACTTGGCCCTCTTGTAGGTCCTGTGCCCCAAGTGAGACAGAGGTCTTGTGGAAAAAATAGTATGTGATTATGCAATTAAAGACTCTATCTTAGCACAAAAAGCATCTGAATTAAGGTTCTGTTAGCATCTGTGAATATAACATTTCCTAACATTTAAATTCTGGGCTTTGCAACCTTAGCACAGAATTTCTGTCAGGTGATATCTTCACATGGCTTTTATACATAGATGCAAATTAATTCTAGCCAAATTACCAAGGCTTTATTGCCACACAACAGTTTTCTCTTTACTGTGAGTTGAAGAAAGAAGAATATCAGGAGTCATCTGTAAAAGATGCTCTTCCTGGAATGGGAAGAGTAGCTGTGGCCCTTGAGTGGAGTCAGCAGAAACTTTATATAAAATTGGTTCATCTTCCCTTGTTTACTGATCAGTGTTGTGATCAATATCAAAATGAGCACACTGAAATAGATTATTGCTGCCTAGATGAATCTCACCATATGCTTGGCTTTTGTTATCAGAGACCTCTAAAATGAGAGGGAGATAAATTGTTTCTTCCTAACCAGTTCTGAAAGCCCGCATGGAATTCCTAAGGAAGACTCACATGGACAGGAACCTTCCTACCAAAAGCCTTCTGACCAACAGGACTGCACACTCCTGGGAAGGAGAAGGTTTGAAGGAATTGCCACCACAATACCACCACTTCTTCATGCCAAGTCCCTCAGGGCCTGTCCTGTTCTGACACAACCCTTTCACAAGGGAGGAGAGCAAACTTTTTGCTTCCCTGCTAAAAGCAGACAGCAGAATCCAGCATAAACTTTGAGCTGAATTTGAGTCAATGTAGTTCTTGTTATTTTAATCTCTCCTTTCTTTGCTTTATGGATTTAGTCAGGGAAATCAAATATTGAAAAAGCATGTTAAGTGCAATGCAAGCTGAGACTGTAAAAGTGCCAAATTGATTAATGAAGTTACTATAAAATTTGCCACACTGTTTAAGTAAATGATGGTATAAAGTCATCACCCTACAGAATAACAGAAAATGTCATATATTTCTGAGTCATCATAGTTGCAGAGAGTCATCACTTTTCCCTCCCTGACTTTTAAACTTCTAGAACCTTAGACCTTCTTCAGTATATATGACATTCTTGGATTAAAAGTTAGACAAAACCTGTGTATTCTGAGAGTCATATGAACAAAAAAAAAATATGCCTCTTGAATCCAGATCCTAAATGTCTAGCCAGGAATAAATGTTTCCTTACAGCTTTTTAAATACTTGGGGAAAAAAGTAAAAAGGGAAAAAGAAAGGCTGCTCAAGTTTGGAAATATTTCTATAACAAAAGCTGCTCCAAAACATTGTGTGCTACAAAAGACTGTGGCAAACAGTATAGGTGCAATTAAGACACTGTTGTCTTGACAACATCATGCAAGAAATGAAAGAAGCATTACTGTTTCATGAAAGAAAGCTGCAGTGCTATTTTTTAAATTCAGAATATTCCACTCAAGGATCTCAAAAGCATTGCTCAAAATGAATGAGCCAAATAGCTATCAAGGGGAACCAGACTTCACTTTGAGACTACGGCGTAAAATCCAAACTCTGAAAAACCAGTATCAAGCAATGCTACATCAGGACAAACCACTAAAGCTTGCAGGAGTTGTGCTGGTTGTTTTGGGATTAGCTCTCCTGCAGTGTTCATTTTCATGGACAACTATCACTATGGAAGATGGGGATGCTGGGGTCTATCACCCTTACCTGGGCTTTCAGCAGGCCTCACTTTTCCCCATACCCTCTTGTGATGCTAAAATTGAGAAGGGATTTAGGAAAAGTCCAGGAGTAACAGCTGGACTTCCCAGAACAGCAGATCCAGTGTCAGGGCTGTTACCCAAGCGATCCTTGCAGGACAGGGAAAAGTCCTGTCCGTGAGGAACAGATGGAAGAGAAGCAGTGAGGGCTGGATGCCATTAGAGATTATCACAAAATATTCCACACTGCCTGCTGCAAGCCCTGGAAGCCTTTGGGCCCAGATGTAGAAGCTACAGGGAGCCCAGAGACCACTTCTGTGTGCAGAGTGGAACATGCAACGCGGGGCCAAGAGTGGTGCCACCTGAGAATCCATTTCGCTGCGTCACTGAGGTGCTGCAGCACAGAGAGCAGAGTTGGGAGAAGGAAACACCGGCTCCCACCCAAAGAGCAAGAGCTTTGCTCTGCTAGGGAATAACTTGGGAAAAGGCAGAGCCATCAGCTCCAGGGTGTGCTTTGTGCCCCACAGGCAGCTTGACAGAGAAGTCCTCAACTTGGAGAACGCCTTCAGTTCAAAAGATCCCACTTGAATGTGAGGATGCACACTGGCAACAGCGGGCTCCTTTGAGGTACATTTTCCCTCCCAGCAATATCTACCTAAGAAATTTCATGCACAGAAAAGAACGAGTGAAAGGGAATATTCAGATACATGACAGGAACAGTCTTTACTACAATTGCTTTTTCAGCCAGCACTTTGTTTTCTTTTAGTGGAAGCCTGACAGTCATAAAAAGCCATTGTAAGTGCAGCCCACTGAGAAGCAAACCACAGCCCTGCCTGCAATGCTGAGGCTCGGGATCATTACATTGTTAGTGTGCCACCAGGAATCAGGCAATGCATCCGCTTGCTCTATTAAATTAAAGCATTTCCTGCAGCAATTGAGGAAGGATAAAGAAAATAGGTGCTATTATAAAAGTGTTGTGTGACTGGCCTTGTTTTCTGCAAGCCATTAGGACATGGCAGCTTCTAGCTTGGAGAATTGCAGGATCTCTCATCTCCCATCCATTACCACCAGGACATAAATGAGAAGGGCTGGAGCCAACAGTATTTCTGTAGATATACAAGCTGCAAAGAGGACAAGGATCTGTCTCCAGTGGTTTTCACTGTTTCAGCTTCCGCAGGTTATGTATGCCCTGCACTGCAGGTTTCCATCTCCCTGGTTAGTCATTCTGTGTTTCAGCCACTGCCCTTCCTGTGGGACCCTCCTGGGGGTCTGCTTCTCTCTGCATTTGATAAGGAGATTACTTGGAATGGAAGTAGACAGGCACAGGTGGTGGGACCACCTGCTACAATCTCTTCAGTGCTTTTGGATAGTATAATAGTGCTTGGATTTAACCTTCATATTTCCTTTCTTTTTTTTTTTTAACCTAAAGTTAGCTTTCAATTCATTTATTCAGTGGTCTGAAAGGAGGAATTATGATGAAAGACACTATTCCCTTGGTCCTGGAAAAGCAATTTGCTAGAATATTGTTCCCAGGACAACAAGCTCATCCTTTGTGTTATTTCAAAACCTCTGGCAGGAACAACAAAACTGCAACCCAAAAGCTCTTTTTAAGGTATTTATCCTTCCCTTCACTGCCTAACAATTTCATGTGCCTTCTTGTCTGACTGGTCCTGCCAGTTCCCAAATTTTATGTGGCCATCCACAGCAGTAAAAGAGTATCTCACTCCCTCATTTGGCTGTGTTACAGCCTTGAAGGGTATCTACAACAATGATTTACTACAGCAGAGGGTTTCTTCTGAGTATAAAATAGAAGGCTCAGTTTGGTCAGGCTCTTGTTTACACAAATAATTAGAAAAAAACTAGTGTTGATTCTAAAGAAGCCACATTTTCCATGAACTTGCTATTTTGGGACTGAGAGTCGGACAGTCTCAGTCTAGCCCAAGAGGGAAGAAGAAATCCATTAATGGCATGGCAGTCTAAGAAAGACAGCTGAACACCAAATTTAACTGGGGCTTCATACAGTTGGAGTCCCAATTAGAATCAGCAAGAAAGACCTGAAGCCCCAAAAGTACACACTGACAAGGGGTATTTAGTACACAAATAATTTTGAGACAGATACTACAGCTTGCAGCCAGAGGAAAGAAATATTTTCTCAACTTATTTCATATTTAGCCTTTGTAATCACAGAAACACTTTTTCTATTTCTGGCAGAAACATTTATGCTAGATTTTAACCAAAAAATCCGTCTAAATCACTTGCTTAAGGTAAGGTTGGGTTTTTCCTGCACATTGTAGAGAGCATGAGCAAACTGTGAGGTCATTTTATGGCATGTATCTCTAGGAGTACAACCAGAAGCATCAAATGCAAAACAAGCCTCTCAGGTGCACTTGTCCTGAGTGCTCTTTGGGGCTTGGCACTTAACAAAAGGGAACAGTTTTATAATGTCACTTGAGAATCTGGAGATGGAGACATTATTCTTGAGCTGATATGAGATGTTGGGCAACTTGGTTTTCATCCCAGTGTTTGTTTCTGCCTGCAAAAACTTGGGATAATTTTTATTCCCTCTCTGAGCTTTAAAAGAAAAATGCCTAGGCACATTATAATGCTGCTTCATTTGAATTTAGGCAGGATGTCCCTCTGCCCGTGGAGGTGATATTTTGTAGCATCTTTAGTCAGACGTCTGCAGTGTTTCATTTGTGATGTGCACGTCGTCTTTCACTTGGATCCCATAATTTTCCCCTGGAATTTACTCAACCCTCAGCTCTTAAATTGACAGAAAATTGGACTGAGCAAGCCAACAGTGACAGACCTAATTGAAAGCACTTATATCTTTAGAGTAGAGCAATGATGCAAAGATTTACCTGTGGTTATGGAGGGAATGTGTGCAGGCTCTGTTTCACAAAGAAGCACTGTGTATGCCATTCTCCTCAAGAGCCTGTCTTTTGTGCCTTCAGTACCTACAGGAGTGATCAGGAATGCACAGAGTTTGCATTCCTGCAGATACATTATCTGAAAGTGTGGCCCTTTGTTTGCTTTCCTCCTGTTTTGTTCTGTTAGTCCTTCATTGTAAGAGAGACCTGTTTATACATTCCATTTTTCTTGGTCTTCTTGGCACCTTGCGGTCAAACATTGCTCCAGACAGAGCCCTTGCTTTACAATGCACTGGCAGCACATCTATGTAAGAACAGACAAAAGAGTGCTCTTGGCATCTGATGATTTCATTTCTAGCTCTCCAGCACCTTTTGTTATTTCAGGGTATTTTTTCCTGGTGGGAACGGGCACATTCAGCTGTTGTTTTCATGCTGAAAGCCTGTGTGGAAGCACTTCCCTGTTGGGTTTTTTTATTTTTTTTTCCAGACATGTCTTTCAGCATGTTTCCAAAGGCTTGGAATCAGCACATTGTGTTGTGACATGTGCATACTTGACATTGCTTTGTTCTCTGACTTCCTTTTGCCTGCAATCTTTAGGAAGTTATCTTACAATTAGAAAGGAATTTTGAGTCAGTGTTATTGCAGACCCAGCATATTGTCCTCTGCCATCTGCAAAGAAGAAAGCCTGGAGGAGCAGGAGGGAAGAAAGTCATTTTGGTATTTTTAACTGCCTGAGCCACGTAGGAATCAGTTCACTGCATAGAGAGCGACTGCAGCTCTGACTTCTGCCAGAAAAAAATTGCATTACACACTACAAACACCCTTTTTTATTAAATGAATTAAAGGGAATGCAAGGGCATTATGGTAACCATATGCAATTTGATGCATCCTTTTTCCTGTGTTTTGCTCTTGATTAGTGAGTCTCTTATCATCCAGCAAAAGTGACAAGGTATCTTCTTCCTGAGACATTTACAAAGATTCTTTTTTTCTTTTCACATGTGCACCTTTATGTAAAGGAACTCTGTTCATTTCTTCTGCAAATGAAGCTGGTAAAAACAATCAAGTTTTGTATGATCTCAGTAGTTAATACATTCATATTTAGCTGACTAAAAAGCACAGATTTTTCAAAATGCTATGGTGTTCTCCTTTTTCTTCTTGTATTTTATTCATCAGCCTCCTAGAGCACAGACAAGGAGACACTTGGTTTTGAACTGCTTCCCTGTACAGGCAACACAGCTCATTTTGGGCAGGAGGGGAAATCTTGAGAGCTGTCTGGGAAAAACTTCCACATGGAAAGCCCTGCTTTCCCACAGCCCAGTCAGGCACCACCTGGCAATACTGAAAACACCTTTAAAATGGTACACACACTGAAATGCTTATCATTGTGCCAGAAAAAAAAGACTTGGAGTAGCAATAAGAGACTGTGCCAGGAAGAAAGCAGCCATACTGATGTAACATGGAGAGCTTCTCCATTGGAATGATGTCTGCAGTCAGTTCCTGCCTTCTGGACAGGAGTGAGGGACATACCCTGCAGTCAGACAAGATTCCTTGTACACCATGGGGTCAGGCATGTGTGCTACACCTCTCTGAGCATCAGCTTACTCTGGGTGTGAACACTCAGGTTTTAACTTTACTGCAGTATTTCATAAGAGATGTGTGATTTACAACAGCACTGTACAGACAAGTGTTGGTCCATTATGAGAGGTGGGGAGAGCATCTCCCTAAATAATATTCTGAGTAGCTTTTTCTTTGCGTGCCATAAAATACACATTGTAATGCTTGGAACAAAGATTTTGGTGTCAGGAGGCCTCATCTTCCTGC
>NW_005054435.1:1537160-1543645 GCF_000277835.1 Geospiza fortis | reverse complement strand
CCTGCTGAAGTGGAGAGATTTTTTTCCTTGGAGTCAGTAAAAGTGTAATAAAACATCTGCTTCAGGCTTCAAGACCCAACCTGAGGAAACAGAGCTTTTTACAGACACACAGAGGACCCCCAAGCATCAGCAAGGAGTCTCTGCTTTTCACTGTGCTGACTTCTCTCCACCAGATCCCCTAAAAGACCCCACACCTGAGCGCATCCACACGGTGGAGGGTAACAGAGTGACACCCAAATAAACAGCAGCTGGACTGATTTCCCAGCTGGATTCTGCAGGGGAGTGTGGGTGCAGGGCTCTGCTGGAGCTGTGAGAGCAGCCCCAGCACTTCCAGCCAGCAGTGCAGAGACAGTGCAGGATTTCCCAGAGACGGATCGGATGTTGGAGCACCGCAGTCCTTGGCTCTGGATAGACAGGCTGGGCCCATCACAGGAAGTCCGGAATACTGAGCAATTATTCAACCCCTGAGCAAGACAGGGCTATTTAGATCCCAAATGGTGAAGTGTTGCTTAATTTTTTTTCATTAGGAGCTCTCCCTCTGCAATGTGTTTCAGATCACTGCATAGCAGGGAGAGTGTATGTCAAAGTCTGTGCAAGACTGAGAGCTTGCAGCATAACAATGAATAAAGTGTAAAATATATATTTGCCAAAAACACAGGAATCATAATTCATGTAGCTATAGCAGAAGGAAAGAAAATCATGCTGGAAATTCTAACATAAGAAAATCAACAAGAAGGAAATGGCTAATCCTTGGGGAGGAAAGAAAGGCTTTTTTTAATGTTAGAAGTTTAGGGTTTTCCTTGTTTATGGCAAAAAGTCCCCACAATTCGATTTACTAACTCCACAATCTAAGGATTAAAATGTATGGAATATAAAACCAACAAGAGCAAAGAGAAAATTATTCTCCCCTTGCAAATTTGCTTTCAGTCATTCAGTAAATGCTTTCCATTACCACAATATAAATGGCATTGAGGGTGTTCACTTATGACAACCACAAAAATTGGAAGTTTGTATAATGTCCTGTCCTGCATGGGGCACATCAGATGATTCCTTACATATTAAATAATTCATCTGTAATATATTTTCCGCACATAGACATCCAACTTGATAGGCTAGAATAGTAAATAATGGGCACAGGTAGATTCAGGATATTCTTCTAAAAACTGGTTTTTTAATTTATTTTTTTTTAACAGAATACCTCAGAATAATCTATCATTTTTTGGCACCACTGTCATTTATTAGTGTTATCAAAGTTGTACTACTTTCCTTGTCACATCATAAGTTAACCTTCCCTAATCACCACGCTGGACATTTACCAGGCCCTCCCTGGGGAGGTGTTTAACCAGAGCCACAATTTTCCTGTTATTATGTATTCCAGGGTTCTGAAAGCTTGTGTGGATTTTACTCAGAGACTGAGAATAAATCCATGGGAGTCTAATACCAGGAATTTAACACATTAAATGGATATATGCCTACTTTAAATGAACTCCATAGCTGGTGGCATGGCAAGATCCTCAAAGAAGCCCACTTTTTGCTGCATATCCTGCTTTTTTGGAAGCTTAATAGAAATGGTTTAAAGTCCTCCTCCTTTCTCAAACACACAGCAGTTTTCCTTCCCTGGACACCCACGGGAAGCAACAAAATGGCAGCAATCCAGGGAAAAGGTAAACTCCTTCTGAAAGCACTGCAAGGAAGCACTTAGGCTACAGACACATTACTCATGAAGGACTGTTAGCTCAATCCAGGAGCTCAAACAAGACCTTGAAGATCAAATGAATTGGTGAAAAAAGCCAACCAAACAAAACTCACAGTAATCCCTGGTTTTCACTAGCAGGGATACAGACCAAGCAGAGAGCTGACAATTCAACATTTACTCTCTTGAGAAGTATTTTTCAGCCTTAGAAGGAAAGTTGTTGCCAACGTATCCAAACCCAAAAATTTCTTAGGCTAGGAGAGGAATCCAACAAGAGACCAGCTGTGCTGCGTTAAGGCACTCCACTTAAAACATCCCATCAATCACAGAGCAGGAGAGTGCTGACGTTATTTGCATGAAATGTAAGAGTGCTATTACTCACCTGCAATTAAAAAGAATAGTTTGATTTGGTTGCTTGCCGAGAGAATTATGTGAATATTTTCCCTTTTGCCAGGTTATGAATTTTGCCAGCTTCCATAATCTGAAGGTAGCATTCCAGGTTCTGACTAAATTGTGAATGACACAAGTCAGATCATTTTGGAGGGGAAATCATCCTTTTTCTGAAATCTAAATTATAAACCTATGTTTTTTTTCATCCACATTCCCTGCAAGGGGCTGGCTTGCAATGTCATGAAAGCACAGTTTTAATTGGTACACTTTTTGGCACAGTTTGAGAAGAGTCCAAGATCTGCATGGAGACTTGATTATTCTACCCTCTCTGGCTTTGGACCCTCAAGGCATGGATTAAGATGAGACACTAATGGGGCAGCATGCAAAAGCTTGTATTACTGAAATAGATCTCCTTCGTGGATAAAAAGAAATAGGAACTTTCCAACTTGCAATTCTAAATGAGAACAAAGCTACAGATAGGGAGAAGAGCCAGACAGGGATCTGGGCAAAGATTGGTGACGCAGTGAAAGCATGGGAGCCATCTAGAGGGGATTTTGGCTGGGTTGCATCTTCCAGTGTTAGGAACCAGCAGCTCAGCAGGCTCCGAGTACAGGTTTGTACCACATCTGGCAAAGGGAATCATTTCATGTGCATTGAATGCATGAATGCAATTTAAAAAACAAACAAAAAAAGACAGAAGACAAGTAAGGGCAAGTAAAGAGAGTTATTCCAAAGAGAGAAACTCTTTGGGTAAATGCCCTTGGTTTGGTTTTTTTTTGCCCCATGTTCAAATCTACCATTTTCTCCATCTTCTTTTTAGCTGACATGGAGCTTCCTCATACCAAATTGCCTCAATGTTCATCAGAGTAAGAACACGTGAAAACTCTGAGGTATTAAAAAAAGTTTTTTGCTCCCAGAAACATTTGCCTGAGGATTTATCTCCTAAAAATTAAAAACAATTTAAAAAAACTTTTGAATACTCACATTATAGAAAACAATTCATCAGAGGAGTATCCATGCAGCCATCTTAAAACTATTTGTTAATTCAGGTCATGAGAACCATAAAGTTAGTTAACCAGGGCTGGGTATAAGCTTCAGTTGTATCTTGATGCTGCATTAGACAGGTATCCAAGCATCCATATATCCAGCCCTTCACTTTTGTTTCTGAAAGAAAATAAATCAAGTTCATAAGACTGAAGGGTCCCTGTTTGCGCTCTGGTGCTTCAGGAGGTGCCACCCAGCATTTATCTAACACAAGCAAATAGAGCCAGGAAACGTAACTTATGAGCTGCAAAAAACAGCCATTTTAGTATGCAGTAGAGGAAAAGTAACCACTCACTCTTCCCCGAGGTATTCCCACTCCTAATTACAAGAAACCATCTAAACGTTTCACCCATTGAAACATTTAGGGTTGTTATTGCAAAGCAACAGCTGAACACAGCCTTACAAAACACAAGGATTTTGTCACGTAAATCTTTCCCTGGCAGTTCCCTTCCACGTGGCTTTTTCCTACTTCTCAAACTTCTTGAGGATGTTTGAGGGCTTAGATAACACAGAGTAACCTGTCTTCTCATAGTGGAGAGACAGAATGATTTGAAACCGGCTTATCTCGGGGTCATATCCTGCCATTGATTTTTTTTAGCACTCCCTATTGATTCCAGCAGTGAGTTCCACATACAGATCAATACCAGGATATGGCCTTTATTTATTAGTACACTTCTGGTCCTTCCACTCTATCCTAATGCCTCAAAACACGTGGAATTAATTACAGCATTCCACATTATATTGGCCTTGTTGTCTTTAGAGGAGCTAAGCCTTCATTTGGTCAACAGAATAATTTGAAAGGATTGTTTGGTGACTTCTGCCATTGATCCAAAAGTAGATCCTGTGACACTTTCTTTAGGGGCAGGGATGAAGGAGAGGAGCAGAGATCCATGGATAAGCACGTTCTTTGGCTTTACCAGCACTTCCCACTTGCAGCAGCACTACATTCCCAGCAGAAGTTTCTTGACAATGAAAATTCTCTGCATTGAATCAGTGGTCTGATTGTCCTGACCTAGCCTGATCTTAAAGACATCACGTACTGAAGAAATAGATGTTGGGCACTTGGCTGAAAGTTCCCCTACTACTCATTTCTGAACTTCATCAACATCTTTTACTTATCAGGTCAGGCATACAGGATCTGGAATTTTCAAGGATTTCATCTAATATGCATTTTTTTACTTCCTGGGGCTTAGAAGAAGAAGAAGCTGAAACTGACCTGGAAAAAATAGTGTATATTCTCCAACAGTTGCCAAGAGCAGGACTAATTTCAACACCGTTTTTCAGTGATTTTGACTTGGGGCCTTGGCCCCATGCTGCAGCTGGCCCTACAGCTTTACCAGCCATCTGCAGGGCTCAGGTTTGATACAGATTTCAAACTGCACAGGAACTGAAAGGTGAAGTGTCTTTAAAGAGAGAGTGCCTTTTCATTTCTCCGCTTACCACAGAATTTCTTCACAGATGCAGGCATGGGTTAAAACTAGCCATGGGACTAAACTGAATGTTCTGCCTCCTGAGAAATCAGATCTTCTACTGTTATCACATGTGATGGCCAAAATGCAATGCTATATTTAAAAGCAGAGTAAATAAAACCCTTCCTTCCTAGGTGCTATGCCTACATCACCTTTCTGCACTCTGCAAAATAGCACCAAGGTAACCTTGTGCATTCAGAAGACTTTTTCTTTAAAAACAGAAAAACCAAATAATCTTGTCAGTGTTTCTAGAATTACATTAGAGGCAGAGCAGAAGATGAACAGCCCCAAATTTTTCATCTATAACCCACCAGTGCATCCTGGTATTGGGATGCAATAAACCAACAGCTATATTTACAAGTACTGCCTGCACCTGGGTACATTTGATTTAACCCAAGTGGGCAAAGGAACAAATGAGCAAGGAAAAGAAAATGCAGAGGGAAAAAAAGAGCTTCAGCATTTGTTCAACTGCCTTGGAGCCTTAGGAAAACATCAGTGCTCTGTTGACTTTGCTTCTCTTGCTCTCCTTTACATCACTGTAGGGTCTGGCCTGTGCTTTAAGAAAATACTGCTCCTTTTCAATTGTTAAATAGTGACAAAGTCCAGGTGACCCTAACACAGAGTCTGAGTGGTTTATGTCAAGCCTGGAGACAGTGACTCATGGAGTCACAGATGATCAGTTGATAAATGCCACCGGTATCAGAAACTTGGCCATTAACATGAGTGATGTGAGAACCAAGAGGTTAAGTAAAAGCTACCTCCATAATGAGTCTGTGATACAGAAAAGCAACGTTTTGACCCAGGCTTGGATTTTTGGTTCTGTTTCTCTTTTCCCCTTAAGGTGGATTTGCCTTTGTAACTTTTGTTTGCTTTCTAAGTTCTTTTTTAAATGAAACATTTTAATTTTTCATTGGTAGGAAAAGGTGGCAAGAAATGTTAGAAAGAGGCCCAGATGAACCACCAGGAGGTCCAGTAGGATTTTTTTTTCCAAGTTTCTGCTGCAACAATGCAATGTGTTTGCCACAAACTGCTGGGTTTTGGAAATGACTCAGGAGCTGTTTTTAAAGTGTTTCTAGGAAAGAGGAAGCTGTATTATTACATGCATCACAAGCAGTAAGTTCCCTTATCTACAGCCAAACATAAGACCAAGGACTTTGCTGAAGCAGAGCCCTCACAGAATCTTCCAAAGTTTTATTGCTTCAATGTATAAGCAGGCAGCACCTTAGATAACCACTCTGAGCAGTCTTAGCTGCAATTCAAGAACTCAATATGTCATTCAAGCCATTGTGTTCCACTTTGCTAATCTTAAGTGATTAAATGCAAAAAACCCTATAATTTAGAAAAACTGTGGGAAGCTTTGGCTGCCAACATGCAAAATCTCACGAATTATCAAAGTAGAAGCTAGTATTTCATAGTGGGGGTAACTAGTTCTGAAGCATTTGTATGTAAAGTTATGTATGCGGTATTTTTAGTGCACCAAGCATTTACAGTCATATTTCTTTTCTTCATCATCTTATTTGAATAAGAAAGAAGAAAAAGCAGTTTAGGCCACTAAAATTACAGATGGATTTATGAGAACGCAGTCCTCGCATCAGAGGATTTAAATAAATATAGGGAAAAGGGTAAGAAGCCTTCCTGGCCTGTGGAGGCTTTAGGCATAAGAGCCTTTACAAGGTTGAATATTTAATATATTTCACTCTAGTAAACATATTCCATTGTCTCTCAATAGGAGAGGCTAAAGTACAATTGGCCACATATTCATTTACAGTTATATGAACCATTAACAGAAATCCATTTTGCAGTTATAAATATTTTTGTTATATTTGAGTTTGAAATTAAGTTATTATTTACCTACAAATACAGGGAAGAGGAGTTTCCTTTTCTCTTTC